>NC_088215.1:13921327-14006327 GCF_036934945.1 Oncorhynchus masou masou
ACAACAGATCTGATATGTGATACGAGCTCTGAGTTGGATGCGGCTGAGCCCGACTCAGGAAGACAGAATATTGAATTGAACCACAACGTGCGCTTTCTGCAGAGTAAGCAGAACTAAGGGACACAGAAAGCTGAGGCTTAAAATAGAAGCATAATAATTACGGAGGCTCGGGAGGTCTAAACCGAGACTGGAGAATCAGGCCTGGAAGGCAGAGACTATTCTCATCCTTGTGTCTAATCACACAAACCCTGTGGTGAGCAAGATACTGGTTAGGTTGCAAGAAAGTATATACGTAATCAAATCTGAAGCTAATACAGAATGAGATTATACCATTTTTTGTTTAGTTTGTTTGTATTTTACCTCCTTTTTCTCCCCAATTGCGTGATATCCAATTGCGATCCAACTACGATCTTGTCTCATCGCTGCAACTCCCCAACGGGCTCGGGAGAGGCGAAGGTCGAGTCATGCGTCCTCAGAAACATGACCGGCCGAACCACGCTTCTTTACACCCGCCAGCTTAGTCAGCCTGCAGGCACCCGGCCCTCCACAAGGAGTCGCCAAAGCGCGATGAGCCAAGTAAAGCCCCCCAGGCCAAACCCCCCAACCCGGACAACACTGGTCCAATCGTGAGCCGCCCTATGGGACTCCTGGTCACAGCCAGTTGTGACACAGCCTGGGATCGAACACGGGTCTGTATTGATGCCTCAAGCACTGCGATAAAGTGCCTTAGATGGCTGCGCCACTCGGGAGGCCTGAACGAGATGATTTAATTAGGGAAATTGGATTAAAATCCCATCAAGACCTCCAAGTCGATACAGTATATGATATGATAAAGGCCTAGTTAGGCCTCAGGGATATGATTTTGTTGGATGGGATCAAACGAAGAACAGACAAAATCCCTCTAATGACATCAGAGTCTTTTAATAACAAGTTCCTTTGAACACATTTTCGTTCCCTTTAGTGTGAACTTTGTTTGAAAAGATGGTGTAGCAAATTGGAAATGTAAAGCCGCCCATATAAAACATCCCATCTATAAAAATCACCCAAGACGGAATACATCAAAGCATCGTCTGATCATTCTAACTGAGGGGAAGTTATGAGGACACCTGAATCCTTTAGCTGGTCGGTTCCTTCCTAGAAAGTCACCGTTTTTTTTCGAGGTCCCAAATCTTTGTTGACAATGTCTAACGGGGCGGTAGACAGAGGAACTCACATCCCACTGTGGAGATTGTGTTACCTTGCTTTAAGTTTTCATAAAACATGGGGGTTTGGTTACTGTTAGCTGTGTTACAAGTGTAAGGGGATAGCGTGTTGGAAGGAAGTTCATTAGACCGTGTTGGGGGGGGGGGGGGGGGGGGGTATGTTCAGGGTTTGGGTTACGGGTAAAGGTTAAGATTATGGTAAGGGTTAGGTTAAGGAAAATAGGATTTTTAATTTAAATACATTTTAGGTCACCCCGAGGATAGAAGAACATAACATGTGTATGTGTCTGTGTGTGTGTGTGTGAGAGAGACCCATCTCAAAGCTTCCTTCCAGATAAGAACCCTTGTGTCATACTAATTGAAACAGGCTGGCCATTTCAAAGCAGTGGAGTGCGGCTAACACTAAGCTAGCTTTAGCCATGCATTTGCTAATGGCAACAAGCTCTATTTCAAAAACATGTAGGTTAGTCTTTTGGCCAGCTATGATCTTTCATGTGACCCTATCTATACAGAAGATTCTAAAGGGCTTTAGCAATGCATATAGGTAACCTCTCTGTTGAGTCGATTGACGTAGATTAGCGACTCTTGTGCCTCTGGGTAAAAAGCTACGCTAACACTACGGGTACATGTATAGTATGACTAATAGCCAGCTAAGCTATCTGTTGGCTTATAGCTATCTCTTGGCTTGTAAGTATTACTTCCTGATTGAAGCTGGCTGTCCATTTTAACAGCCTGACCAGGACATCCTTTAAGCAAACCCCTCTAGTGCTAAACGCTCTTTGATGGAAGCTGTCGGTCCGATTTGATTGCCTAGAGGTGAGGCGACACAACTTTTAAAGGAAGAACCACTGTATAGGCTATGTGAGACTACAGATGTAGGATCTTCATTTGAGCGAGTTTTGCTACAGCAGGAACATAATCATGCAGCAGGAAATTAGAATAATTATGTGGATTATAAGTTATATAATACATTTACATTTTGTAGGGGTTGATATATTTTTCGTAAGGGAAAATCAAGTCTGAAATTTCAAAGCCTTTTTAAACCACAAATACAATACAAGGTTCTGTATGGAAAGTTCTCCTGCAACAGGGTGATCAAATTCATATCCTACATCTGTATGGCCTCTTGTGTGTGAGGCCTTGTCTTCAGCAGCCCTCTGGCCAAGATTCTGACAGTTTACAACCTTACCGGCGTGACTGAAGACAGAAGAGCAGGCTAGGCTGTCCGTTTCAAATGTAGCCTCAAGGTGAGACTAGCGCTAAGCTAGCTGTAGCCTGAGTGATGGAGTGTAAGATTTGACACAAATGGAGTTCCTCCCTATGTAAAACTTGGTCCAGTGCTTCCCCCTACTAAAGCTGACCTACACAGGGCCCCAGGCCAAGGCAAACAACACCCACATCCTGGACCAGCCAAAACTCAGTCAAAACTGGGTAGATTTCAGGAAAGAATATGTGGGTTAGTGGGGGCTATGCCAACCTAACCTTCTCCACTGTTGGCACAGCAGGCAGCGAGAGAGGGGAGGTAGGGGTGGTGTGTGTGTGCCTTTGAGCCTGTGTGTGTTTATGCGTGCGTGTTTGCATGTGCATACATAATTTCACACATGTGTGAGTACATGAACATGTGTGTGAATGTGTGTTTAGGCGGGTTTTGTACGGTAAGCGTGCCTAAGCTCTTTAGGACTATGGTGACAAATTCCCCCTTCAACCTGGCAAAGATCTCATAGAGAGTGAGGCGAGGGGCAAATGTCTTCTCCGGCTGGGCTTGTGGGCTGAGGGAGCGGCACAGTAACCCAGAGGGATCTTGTTTGCTGCATAGCATCACAGTCCTCCTGCAAGATCCATTAGGCTGGGTTAAGCACACAGAAAATAGGGTAATTTTCCATATTCAGCCACAGTATGGAGCCACAGCATGGAGGCCCAGTTGCATTGATTAACCAGTCATTTTCGTGAAACTATGGCATCAGATTTGTTAGCGTATGGTCAACAATAACAGTGCCAAAACTGAACAAATTAAGACCGACCAGTCTTCAAAGACAATTTTATATAATATACATTTCATATCATTCACCTACAGTTGAAGTGGGAAGTTTACATACACCTTAGCCAAATACATTTAAACTCTGTTTCTCACAATTCCTGACATTTAATCCTAGTAAAAATTCCCAGTCTTAGGTCAGTTAGGATCAACACTTTATTTTAAGAATGTGAAATGTCAGAAAAATAGTAGAGAGAATAATTTATTTCAGCTTTTATTTCTTTCATCACATTCCCAGTGGGTCAGAAGATTACATACACTCAATTAGTATTTGGTAGCATTGCCTTTAAATTGTTTAACTTGGGTCAAATGTTGCGGGTAGCCTTCTACAAGCTTCCCACAATAAGTTGGGTGAATTTTGGCCCATTCCTCCTGACAGAGCTGGTGTAACTGAGTCAGGTTTGTAGGCCTCCTTGCTCGCTTTTTACACAACTTTAGATGTATGCTTGGGGTCAATGTCCATTTGGAAGACCCATTTGCGACCAAGCTTTAACTTCCTGACTGATGTCTTGAGATGTTGCTTCAATATATCTACATAATTATCCTCCCTCGTGATGCCATTTATCTTGTGAAGTTCACCAGTCCCTCCTGCAGCAAAGCACCCCCACAACATGATGCTGCCACCCCCGTGCCTCACGGTTGGGATGGCGTTCTTCGGGTTACAAGCCTATCCCTTTTTCCTACAAACATAATGATGGTCATTATGGCCAAACAGTTATATTTTTGTTTCATCAGAGCAGAGGACATTTCTCCAAAAAGTATGATCTTTGTCCCCATGTGCAGTTGCAAACCGTAGTCTGGCTTTTTTATGGTGGTTTTGGAGCAGTGGCTTCTTCCTTGCTGAGCGGCCTTTCAGGTTATGTCGATATAGGACTCGTTTAACTGTGGATATAGATACTTGTACCTGTTTCCTCCAGCATCTTCACAAGGTCGTTTTACTGTGCTGTTGTTCTTGGACTGATTTACACTTTTCGCACCAAAGTACGTTCATCTCTAGGAGACAGAACGCGTCTCCTTCCTGAGCGGTATGACGGCTGCGTGGTCCCATGGTGTTTAGACTTGCGTACTATTGTTTGTACAGATGAACGTGGTACCTTCAGGCCTTTGGAAATTGCTCCCAAGGATGAACCAGACTTGTGGAGGTCTTGGCTGATTTTCCTTTGATCTTCCCATGATGTCAAGCACAGAGGCACTGAGTTTGAAGGTAGGCCTTGAAAAACACCCACAGGTACACCTTGACTCAAATTATGTCCATTAGCCTAGCAGAAGCTTCTAAAGCCATGACATCATTTCCTGGAATTTTCCAAGCTGTTTAAAGGCACAGTCAACTTAGTGTATGTAAACTTCTGACCCACTGGAATTGTGATACAGTGAATTATAAGTGGAATAATCTGTCTGTAAACAATTCTTGGGAAAATGACTTGTGTCATGTACAAAGTAGATGTCCTAACCGACTTGCAAAAACTATAGTTTATTAACAAGAAATGTGTGGAGTGATTGAAAAACGAGTTTGAATGACGCCAACCTAAGTGTTTGTAAACTTCCAACTATATCATGATGATAACAACTTTGCAGGAAGCACAATAAACTGATTGCTCAATATAACTTCTGGTCACACATGCAAGTGACGTTTTTCCCACCTGAGGCCTCTTCCCTCCAGACTCTCTGTGATTTCCCATGTCCAAGGAATGACCAGGACACTGGCCCAGACATAGCCTCCACGCCTCCTTTTCTCCTCCTCTTTCCCTCCTTTCAAGAGGATTCTGGCATGTCCACCTCCTTGCCCTTCCATAAATCTCCCTTTACTAGATAGTAGCTCGTAAATCCCACAGCCAAAACATCAGCACACACCCACCAAACATACACTGAAAGGCACACACAGGCACACAAACACATTGTACAGTCTCACGTGGCGATACTGGCATCGTGTTGACACTATTACAGGGGAACAGCCGGCGTTGAACTAGAGCGCACGCGGCCGATAACTTCTCGCAGTAAGGGTAGGGTATAACAATAACATCAGACTCGGGATTAGAAACCCGCGACTATCGAGGTAAACAGTGCGGGAAGCGGGGAAAACGGATGCTGCAGTAAAGTGGTTTTACTGCAGTGGATGTTTTTTTCATTGGCTGTTGCTTGACCCAAACCATTCCTAACTGCATGTATGATATACTGTGTAGAGATTGTATGGAGAGGGGAATAAAAAGCACAGAGTCTGGATAAGATTGGTAGAAGCTAACTTCAAAGCATGAGTTGTCATAATGCCGAGATGCATGGTGTGAGGAACATTAAAGCGACATTAAAACAACATTAAAGAAATAGGGTGTCGAGTAAATTGGGAGATTGCAATGTTAAAATCCCGCCTGTGTTTCTGCGATCAAAATGTGAAAAGGACATAAACAAGCAGAGCTGTGGAGACTCCAAGTTGTCACTAAAGCGCTGAAAAAGGTGACAGGGTTTCAGGGATATACAAGGCACTAGGACTTTGTTTGGTTTGGCATAGCCTGCCAATGATGTCATCGTAGATCGTTGTTCTAGTTCTTTGGCCTAATGGTGGAGAGGTATGGAGAAGGTTGAGCATGTTTACAGTAACCTTCAACTCCAATGATGTCATCGTAGATCGTTGTTCTAGTTCTTTGGCCTAATGGTGGAGAGGTATGGAGACGTTTGAGCATGTTTACAGTAACCTTCAACTCCAATGACAGTCATTACACAGCTTGTTTCCTTATGAATGATATTTTGTTTGTTTTTCCTGCACTTTTGTACTGAAACTGTCTGAGATTTTATGGATTTTTTCAGGTTTAGTCCGTGCGCTAGTTTGAGTATATGAGCGTTCAGCTCCGGTGACAGCACAGCTTGTTTTCTTATTTGTTTTTATATTTTTGTATTGAAACTGTCCGAGTACTGAATATTTAAGGATCTGTCATAGTTTAGTTTTAATGTGCCCGATCGTGGGGGTATTTGGGGTTTCCAATGCAGTGTGTCAGTGCCACCAATAATTGTATCATTATGGCGTGGTTTTGGCATACGCACAGGCAATTAACTTTTGAATATTCATCAAACAAAATATATAATGACTCTCACTCTAGCGTGTGACTATTACAAAATCTCTGGGAATCGACGCCTCATCAAGTCACATATCTCTCAAAACATAACTCAATGCAGCTTAAAGGCTGACCGTACGAAACCTCACAAAAGAGACTGAGAAGATAGACATCTTAGTCATTTAGCGGACAATCTTCGCTAAAGGGACTTTGGACGATCAGTTCATTTGACTAAGATGGGTAAAAACAACCACATCTCACACTCAATGCGGTACTGCATGTCCCAGCGTTCACATCGTCAGATGACATTAGGTTTCCCCATTCGCCATGTATGACCTTGAATACATTGAATAATCACAGAAGAAGATCAGCATTGCAAAAACATCTACACCTCTCTTCCCATACGGAGTCGGGCGGAACTGCCGCTTTGGCTGGCGGGGACAACTGTCTCACTGTACCGACAATGAATGGAATGAGAAATACAGCAACAAGCTGTTCAAACAGCCTGATGTCAAAAACACATGGGGCTGAAAGAGTGTGTGTGTGTGGGGGGGGGGGGGGGTTGCTGGGTCAATTGTAAAACTAAAGAAAAAGGGAGATTCGTTAGCTTGCATAACGACTCAAAGATGTGTTAACGACGCTGTGAGAAAACACCTCGCGCACACACACACACACACACACACACACACACACACACACACACACACATACCAATATTTGAAAGGAAGATGTCTGTGGATGTATTACTGCCAAAGGGTTTTCTGCTGATGGTAGAATGTTAGGCTGTTGTGGTTGTTAATCTTGAGCTGTGCAAGCTGTCAATGACTTGTTACCATGGCAAGTTGGAATCCAGCTCTCGTGTTGCTAAATCGAGTTTGGATCGATGAAAACAAAACATAAGGGCAACATACTCACATTAACTTTCCCCTCAACTGATTTTAGTCCGTTTTTAACACATAGCAAACGGTTACTAATTCAACAACTCGAGTGCCATGTCCATGGTTTTTGATAACATTGTGAAGTACAATGAAATTGGAGGAAAACACAAGGGTGACAATAGTACACGCAGACAGTTATCCCAGTGCTCCCAAATAACAAGTGAGAAATAAAGCTGGTGAGGCAGAATTGATCTCCCTGCCTCTTTCTCCTCTCAAAACTCTGCTCGCTGCCCTTTCCAAGATGGTACTCGTAACACATCGGACTCTCCACTAAAATAAAGTGGACTATTAATTATAAGTCCACATTCCTGCTGCACAAGGCAACAGATTGGCCTGCAGCCAAACGCTGCCACCCGCACAAACACACACGTACACCTTCACACAAACCCAAGCACGCAAGAACAGACAAACACACACCTACTCACAACACACACACACACCGGGCTGCTTGCCAAACCAGGTGGAGCCAAGCCCCAGTTAGAAGACAGAGAGAATGCTTAAGGGAGCGACAGAGGTAGAGAGGGAGGAGGGGGAGAAAAGGGGGATTCTTGAGGACAAAGAGGGGCAGAGGGAAGGAAACAGAACATGGAGTGACACCATGAGAGGAAAGAAGGAACAAGGTGCTGACTGTGCATAAATTGGTGTGTGTGTGTGTGTGTGTGTGTGTGTGTGTGTGTGTGTGTGTGTGTGTGTGTGTGTGTGTGCGTGCGTGCGTGCGTGCGTGCGTGCGTGAGAGAGAAAGATAAGTCAAATACAAAACATAGCAGCACATAAAGTAAACACACTACTCACCGCTCTCGCTCTTCTCGATCACGTCCACCGTCTCCCCAGCCTGCAGGCTGATCTCAGAGTTCTCCTGCCTCTCGTAGTTGGCCACCACCACGTACTGCTCCAGCACCATAGGGTCCGAGCTGTCAATGCCTGCACGGGAGGACGGAAAGAAACACGCCGTCAGCCAGCTCCCAGTCCCCACCATGGCACCCCTACCCCGTGGTGGGCGCAAGCGCCCGCCGCCACCGCGCGCCCGGTAACGGTATGCCGCCATAGGCCGAATCCGCGCCGTTGCTCCTCCCCAGCCAATCAGAATGCTCGCTCAGGATATTATCGCTGCATTTTATTCCCAAGCGTCTGGCCATATAGTGGAACCTTCCCCCGGCCCACACCAACGGACCAGGAAGCATTTGAAAGAAGTCAAAATGAAAAAGGAGGGATGAAATAAAGAGAGAGAGAAACGTGTTCTCCGTTACGGGACCTCCATAATCAAAACAAACGTCCGAAAGAAAGAGAGACGAAGGGAAGAGAGGATAAAAGAAAGAGAAAGGGAGGAGAGGAGGGAGAGCTGCTGAACGGTTGGAGTTGGAGACAGACTCGAGTCGGGACTGGAAGAATAGAAAAAGTTTTCCTCTGGAAAATCTGTAGTGTGGCTTGTACTCTCTCTCTCCCCTCCTCTCTCTCTCTCTGTTTGGGAGCCTGCCGTTGGACGAGGAGCAGGGGGCTGTACCACACCAATCAAGGCAGTCAGGCCTACAGGGCCTTAAATAGAAACATATGAGTGGGATGGGGGGGGGGGGAGAAAACAAGAGTGCGGCATAACCCAAGTTGAAACGCTTTCTTCTTGTGTTTCACATAAACATAGGCCCAGCATCTGTCTCTCTCCTTTTTTCCCCTCTCTCTTCTTCTCATTCTAGCTCCCAATGATAAACTCTTGAGTGCCAGCAATGACTTCATTTACAAAGTTCACGTGGTGTGTGTTTGATTTAAGTCACAAGCTGTTTGTTGACGTTTCTCTACGCATTGGTACGGTCGTACCAACGCTCTGGGATTTTTCATCAAATTGTAACTCATTTCCTGCCCTCGAAAAAGGCTCTACTTGATTTCTCTTCGTCCTTCCTCATAAATACAATGATGTCTTATCTAACCTGAGTTTGAGCAGTTTGAATATACATTCTATGTATTCCTAAATTGATTTCGCAGCACTCCAGTAAAGTTAATTACCCTCCACCACTAACTCTTGGTCTAGGATTCAGTAGATAAGGACGCGGTCCGTTGCCCAGTAAATAGCACCATGTCTGTCCCTTTATGACATGTCTGTTGTTTATGTCTCTTTCCCAGGAGCATTTGCAAACATCACGACGAAAAAAAATAAAAAAACACTGGCAGCCATCTTTGTTTCTCTCGGCACCTAGCTAGGTCCAAGGACCTCCACTTTCTGTGCGAACAAATGTGGCAACCAAACATTGGACACACACACACACATGGACATGCATTCTGCGAGTTCTTGTGGACATTTGATTTGTGAGCAGACATAAAGGTAGTGAAGTAAGAGAAATGGTCAAAACAGAAGAACATGCAGGAGGCAGATGGTCCTAAAACGCACTACTGTGTGTGTGTGTGTGTGTGTGTATATGTGTGTGTGTGTGTGTGTGTGTGTGTGTGTGTGTGTGTGTGTGTGTGTGTGTGTGTGTGTGTGTGTGTGTGTGTTACTGTTGTGTGAAAGGGTCTGGGTAACAGTCATAATATTGCTGCACTACACCTAGTGGCTATTGCATGTAGATCTCTATTCTATTCTATTTGTATTATTTTCTATTCTGCTCTAGTCCAATAATTATCTAAAAGAAAAATCATTACAAATATGAGTGCATAACAAGTACTGTGAGTGGGGAAATGAAGGCAGTGCCCCCGTCAGCATAATTCTACACCCACCCAATAGCTGTGTCCATATGAATATGATTATACTTGTATGATTGTTGCCAGCTATTGTATCATTCTATCATTCCGCCTGTGTATTTGCTATAGCCTGGTCATAGATCTGTTCGTGCTGTCTTGTCAAATCCTATTGTCATTGCCATGCCACACCATAGACCGAGTCGGCGATACAGCACAAACAGATCTGGGAGCAAGCCTCTAATTTCAAACTAAGACCTTGGCTAAAGACTAATATGGCCCTTGGTCAAAAGTAGTGCACTAAATAGGGACCAGGGTGCAATTTGGAACTCAGAAAAAACTATCTGCACTATAAGCTGACTAAAATGATTGGGATTTAATAATTTAATGGGATTTAAAGACAGGTTATTTCCCAATCTTTTGACACAAGATGTCTGTCAAACATGTATCATTTAGAACATGGTGAAATTCAATTTCTACGGTCAAATAAACAACAGCTAACAAACCTAAGTATTATAAAATGAGCTTTGCAACATCCCAACGCTACGACGTCACAAGGAAGAGAGAAGGGATTAAGAAATGTAGAGTTTTAACAGTCAAACTCAAGACGCTTCATTGGAATATAACACAGTTAAGTATCCCCACATGGGCCTATATAAACAAAGAGGCTCGCCAACAACACAAGGTAACGCTATTAGTCTTCACTCCTCATGGAAGATTCCCCTGTCTGCGACTGCTTAATATGGTCAAATAAAGACAAAGGCTGAGTCTCAAATCTTTCTGATGGGCCTTATATATCTCTTATTCCCTATTCCCTTAACCCCTCCATCTACTGATGTTGTTTGAGTACGGAAACTACTTTCCTTTCTCTTAACCCTTCTGACAGCATAATATTACTCTGATTCCCTACAGTGAGTTCACTATTACTATATAGCCAACTCCTATGTGGGCTCGGTTCAAAGGTAGTGCACTATATAGGGCATAGGGTGTCATTTGAGATATGGCCAAAGCACATGCAGGCAAATTAACACATGTAAGGCGATACAGGGTGAAAATTGGGTCAAACTTAGTTATAAAATGACACCGGATCAACCCTCCACATGCTGCATGCTGTCTCTATGGATACGGTCGACTGTTGTGTGTACAACCAGGAAACATCATGAATCATAACAGTTGCTTGCTTATATGTTGGTGTCAATCTCATAATAGCTCGGTCCATGGCCGGATCATTATTTTCTTCAAAACTCACATTGACACTTCGAAAGTGGTAATACAAGGAAACAAAGTTTTTTTTTCTCTCTAAATGTTGCAGGAATTACGCCTAAGTTGACTGGGAGAACATTTGGAAAATGCTCCCCAGATGCTGGGGGATTCAGGCCCTTTCTATTCCCGTCAAAAGCTTGATGTGATGTGTTTATTTCTGGAGAAAAACACATTCATCGCTGAGATGTTTATTTGCAGAGCTGCAAATTCTCTCACAAATTCTATGTTCTCTCTCTCTCTCTCTCAATTCAATTTCAATTCAATTCAAGGGCTTTATTGGCATGGGAAACATGTGTTAACATTGCCAAAGCAAGTCAGGTAGATAATATACAAAAGTGAAATAAACAATAAAAATTAACAGTAAACATTACGCATACAGACGTTTTAAAACAATAAAGACGTTACAAATGTCATATTATGTATATGTATATATATATATATATAATAATAATATATATATATATATATACATATACATACAGTGTTGTAACAATGCAGAAATGGTTAAAGCACACATGGGAAAATAAATAAGCATAAATTTGGGTAGTATTTACAATGGTGTTTGTTCTTCACTGGTTGCCCTTTTCTTGTGGCAACAGGTCACAAATCTTGCTGCTGTGATGGAATTTCACCCAGTAGATACAGGAGTTTATCAAAATTGGATTTGTTTTCAAATTCTTTGTGGATCTGTGTAATCTGAGGGAAATATGTCTCTCTAATATGGTCATACATTGGGCTGGAGGTTAGGAAGTGAAATTTTGTGGGCAGTGAGCACATAGCCTGTCTTCTCTTGAGAGCCATGTCTGCCTACGGCGGCCTTTCTCAATAGCAAGGCTATGCTCACTGAGTCTGTACATAGTCAAAGCTTTCCTTAAGTTTGGGTCAGTCATAGTGGTCAGGTATTCTGCTACTGCGTACTCTCTGTTTAAGGCCTCTCTCTCTCTCTGTCTCTCATTGTCGTTGATTGACCATCATGATCTTAGATCTACATGGTGAACTCTAGCATAAAGAACCAGACTCCTGGTTTCAACTGTACAGTATAACACACTGTGACCAGGCAGCAACAGTTTGACAAGGTGCCTACGGCTCTGTGTTTAAAGTGCATTGAATGTTTGACAGCCATCCAGTCAGGCAGGTCCATAGGGATGCAGAGATTAAAGTCAGTAAAGTATGACAGAACTCGAACGGTTGATCTTGAGCAGATGGGTTAGAAAATAAACAGAAACCAGTGACAGTCAGTGAATGCATGCGAAAGCAAAAGAAGTGGACAAATGGACAAACATGGAAAAGCCGATGGGCATGTGGTTATAGAAAGCAGAGCCACCACAACACATACACCAGCGTTGCGACATACACACAGGCACAAGCGTATGCACCCCACCCCCGCACCACAGGAGGCTGCTGAAGGGAGGACAGCTCTTAATAATGTCTGGGAACGGAGCAAATGGAAGGGCATCGAACACATGGAAGCCATGTGTTTGATGTGTTTGATCCCATTCCACTGATTCCGCTCCAAGCATTACCACGAGCCCCGTTCTCCCCAATCAAGCTCCCACCAGCCTCCTGTGCCACGCACACAAGTAGGACTACCTGAGGCCTCTTTCCTTGGACTGTCGGTAAAGCCGTACATCCACACTGTAGGCCCGAGGAAGAGGAGAAGAAAGGGAGGAAGAGAGGAAAAGGGGATGTTATTCAGTCCATGGTGCTCAGCACACAAACATCTCATCAACATCATATTGTTCCTGTTATTCCCTCCTGATCACAAACAGCAGGAACTGAACAGTCTCTACAGCGCAAACCAAACATAATATCTTTGCCCTGGTAGAGAGCACTGATTCATATCAAAACACAGTGTTTTGCAGAAAGCACATCAATCCATGTCCGTGTGGTTGTGATTCACTGCATAAGACCATCACAGAAAACTATTATTGCAGATATGTCTGCTGTCTTTCTTCAGCAACACATATTGTAGCAATTGAGAGTGTAACAGTAGAATTGAAATAGCCTCGCATGATCCTGGGCTGACACATATTTTCGTGGCACACCCCTCCCTTCATCCCGCTCTCTCCCTCAATCCCGTCCTGGATTGTCAGGGGGGGGGCTCCCCTCTACAAACACAGCTCAGACATCCCCATCTCGTCAGGAAATTAAATGTCACACGTCAGCAGGGTGTGTGTCAGTGTGTGTGTGTCCATTATATCAAAATCTGTGAAAACTGGGTATTAGAAAAAAGGTAGAGGAGGGGGACAAGGCAAGGGTATCTGTCGTCATCAATGAGGTTTTACATTTTCAAATTTCGAAACTATCCTTCTCTTCTCGGAAGCGCTGTCTGAAATCATCCTTCACCTGGGCACGCAGACAAAACTAGAGCTGTCTGGGCCGGCCATAAACCCCAACCACAACCAATATGAAGGGTTGGGAAACAACGACAGCATGGAACCAGCGGCCTGCAGAGAACAAGGAAAATGTCCCAAACGAATGCATAGTGGGATATCATTATCTTGAAAATATTGTGGGACATTCTCCTTGAAATCATTTCAGGAGGGAATTCATTCGAGCCAGATCACCACAGGAGGTCCCTCTTTCCCACCCTGTGAACCTCGACCCCTACCACACCTCCACCTCATTCCCTCACACTCCCCTGCTGTGAGGGAAAATTCACATCCATTTCAGTTTTCAAATGATATAATAAAGGTCAGAGTCTCTCTCTCGCTGTTTCTCTCTCTCTTTCTCTCACACGGAGCTGAGGAGATTGATGCTGGTCCCCCGAGGGAGGCTTGTAGAGTGGCCGGGTCAGCCGGCTCAACCCCAGTTAACATACACCCTCCAAACTAAACCCGGCTAGCGAGAGATGAAACGTTTCTTTCAGCGCAGCACTCAACATATGATTGATATTAACTGGAGAGTGGAGAGACCGCTGCTGCATGCACACACAGAAAGAGACACACACACACACACACCGACTGCTTAATTCCTTTCAGGGTTCTCTGATGATGGCCCACTAACCCGAGCAGACTTCAGTCACTGTGTTTTCTTTTTCCCTCCTGCTGGTATGGCGTGGGTCATTTACCTCCTTCCACCAACCCCACAACGTCCACATTACCCAGCAATCAAGGGACTTGTGGCGGTGACAAATTGCTTTTCTAAGGTCAATAATTTCCAGGTTTTGTTTGGAACGGCTTATTAGCCATCTGTCCCGTAATTTTATCGATTTAGTAGATTATGTTTGGAAAAGCTAGTTGCTCTCTCTCTCTCTCTCTCTCTCTCTCTCTCTCTCTCTCTACTCCCTCCTCCTCTCTCTCTCTACTCTCTCTCTACTCTCTCTCCACTCTCTCCACTCGCTCTCCACTCTCTCTCTCCTTCTCTCTGTCTCTCTCTCCCCCTCCTCTCTGTCTCTTTCTGTCTTTCATCCATCCCCCCATAATCACTCATCCCCCGCCTACAATCACTCTATAGGTGGGGGTTCAAACAGAGAAGAGAAATTGTGAAATATGTTTTGACTGAAAGACATTGAGACAGCTTGTCTGGTCGATGTTCAGTTGTATTTATTATGGATCCCCCATTAGCTGCTGCAAAGGCAGCAGCTACTCTTCCCGGGGTCCAGCAAAGTTAAGACAGATAGACCATTTTAAAAACATTACAATACATTTCACAACAGATGTCACAACACGTTAAGTGTTGGAATCTGTCTGGTGGATTTTGTTGCCAAACTAACAAGTCCCATTTCCAAGATGTCTTCATAACATAAAAGCCTGTGAGTCAAAGCAAAGAGAGACTCTAGCATGCTGGGCCTAGTGACGGTACCTCACAGAGCTTGCTGTCAGCACACATCAGGATGTGTCTGGAAAGAAGTTACAACCACTTGTCAACCAATGCCAAGACTAGAAAAACAGCTAGAAACAACCAATATTGAGACGACAGCAGTTAGCATTGAAGACACAGTATCCAACTGTGAGACAACCATTCACAATGACAAACGAGGATCACAGACAAGACAAACATTGCCAACGACAAGACCACAGCTAGAAACAACAAATTACTACGAACCATTATTGAGTCGACACCCAAATGTGAACCAACCACTCACATTGATCACAATGACAATCCCAAACCGAGAGTGATGCTAACCATTAGCAATGACAAACACTGGCGGTGGCGATGACAAAATACTGGCGTGGAACAGCCATGAGCGGTGACAAAATAATCGCTAACTCACCCAGCTGGGAGTCACAGTGTGGGTGGACAGAGTGAGGGGTGAGGCCAAATAGCGCAAGCTACATCTGTTTCGGAGTCTGGTCTGTTTCCTCCCCGTGTCTCAAATGTATCTCTCTCTCTCTCTCTCCATTTCTCACTCTCTCGCCATCCCTCCCCTCTCTCTCTCCTTTTGTTTTGAGTCACGTCACTCAGTCACAGTGGGATCTGGCTGCTAAAACATTTATCTTTCTCATTTCTCTTTGGGAGAGACCTCGGCCGACACGAGAGCTAGGCAAACGCAGCTACACACTCTCCAAGCCAACCACTACAATAGAGAGCAAATATCTCTTAGTGTTGGGCATTGTTGGACTGTCTGTATTGATA
Source organism: Oncorhynchus masou masou (assembly GCF_036934945.1). Lineage (NCBI taxonomy): Eukaryota > Metazoa > Chordata > Actinopteri > Salmoniformes > Salmonidae > Oncorhynchus > Oncorhynchus masou. Next base: position 13,937,052 of record NC_088215.1, read on the forward strand.
CTGCAGTGTCTTATGACTGCACTGACTGCAGCCAATGTTGGGTGAAAGAGCTATGAGTTTTCTTACTTTTTGTTGTTGTTGTACTTCTTAACCCCTTTTTCCGTGATATCCAATTGGTAGTTACAGTGTTGTCCCATCGCTGTAACTCCCGTACGGACACGGGAGAGGCAAAGTTCGAGAGCCGTGAATCCTACCAAAAACACAACCCTACCAAGCCGCACTGCTTCTTGACACACCGCCCAGTTAACCCGGAAGCCAGCCGCACCAACGTGTTCGAAGGAAACACTGCACAACTGGCAACCGAAGTCAGCATACCTGCACCGTGCTCGCCACAAGGAATTGCTCGAGCGCGATGGGACAAGGACATCACGACCGGCCAAAACCTCCCCTAACTGGGATGACACTGGGCCAGTTGTGCACCCTGGGATCAAACCCGGGTCTGTAGTGATGCCTAATAGCAAAGGATGTAACATTGATATTTAAAGAGCTCTGCCTAATGAGGTTCAATGCAGAGAATGACAAGGTCCTAGCGAGGCAGGAAGAATGACTACATTTGTTGTTTCTTGGGAGGATGAGCTGTCATTACCATGTGGCGTTGTCTTCTTCCTTGTGTTACGCCCCAAAAAAGAATCACCAACCCTCTTACCATTCCTCACAAAACACACACAGGCTCGCACACACCAACCACACACACATATACACACACGCATACACACACATATATGCACAATCGAAAGCCCACACTCCTCCTCTCCCCAGCCCGGCAGGCCCCACGTCAACCCTATTAGGCATTCCGACGTCACACTGGAATCTTATGCGCCATGCCACGTAAACACTAGACCAGAGCCTGAACCCGTGGCCTCCACATTCACTCTGGCTTGCGTCCCAAATGGCACCCTATTCTCTGTAGTGAACTACTTTTGACCAGTGTCCTGCTTAAAAGTAGTGCACTATAAAGGGAAGAGGATGCCGTTTGGGAAGCAGACCTCTGTTCCCTGCATCTGGCCTTCACATGCAAGGCAGAAACTCTCTAGGACTGACGGGGAGGGAAGGAGGAGACCCCCTCCCATCCACTTCTGACCTTCATCTTCCTCGCAGCCTTTATTACCTCGGAGGTCTTCATCTGGACTGAGGAGGCTTCCGTTTTTTACATGAGGATTATTCCACCACTATGTAGATTAAGCTGATGAGTGAAGAAAGTAAACGTGAAATTGGTTTAAAAAAAAGGGACAAATGTTGTGTAAAAGCTGAGTGAAACATCCAAAGTTAATAGAAGAATCAGTATTAACTTGGAAAAGGTCATGTGATCAGTTAGTGATGTTGCCTATGTGCTGTAACTAACTCCATGCAATTGTGTGGCATTGCAGACATGTAGCCATGCAGACCATACTGTAAACAGAGTTTATGGGCAGGCTAACATTATGCCATCTCTAGACTTATCCTGCAGCTAAAACCCAAATGAAACGCACCACAAACTACAGTAGTGTGCTGCCATAACCCTGTCCCTCGTGTTAACTACTTACTTCACTACTGGTTCTAACATACAGATAAGAGAGTCACTCTCTCCGATGGTGATTCCTGCGGAGGAACGAATGACAGGGAACCTATATGCTGTGTTCTTATGTCGAGGGTTTCGAGTTCACATCCTGGGTCGGGAAGATATGGCGAAGCTATCTTTCATATGCAAAGAGATACCATTATTGGTCGATTTCCATTAGACATGTAGCAGCACCAGCCTATCATGGCATTCCTGAAGCCCCAGCCTCCCTTCAGACATAATGGGCAGGCTAGGACTTTTCCTGCCCACTTGACCTGACCAGAAATAAACATTACCCTGAGGCTATAACTAGGTTCCAGAATTCTCCCTTGTCAGGTCATGACACACACACACACACACACACACACACACACACACACAATCTCCACACGCATTATTCTTTAGTTGTATTGTTAGTATTTCCCATTTGTGTGACTGTTGTTGTTTATCAGTGTATCCGTGTTACTGTCATGTTTAATGTTTCTGTATGGATGCCAGGAGGAATAGCTGCTGCTTCGGCAAAAGCTAATGGGGATCTGAATAAACCAATAAGTTAAGTGAAAACTAAGGCTATTACGCAACAACCTGTCAGATGGGTGAACTGGGTCCTCGCTGTCCATATGTAATCTCATTCAGTATGATCTAAAAGGCTAAACTGATCCTAGATCAGCACTCAGGAAGTGGATGAGGAATAGGCACCAATGTCTTACATCTCATTTAAAGCAGTCAGTTTCCAAGGAAATTAAATGTGGGTTCAGGTAAAGGAACAAAAAGGATTTAATGGAATAGGTGTGATCTCATTCGGGGCATTGGAGAACCTGATGGTTTAATTAAGGAAGTTTGTTGGGTTCGTGTTCTACGCTCCAAACAACTTGTCAGTTACATTTAGCAAATGATGATTGACTTTGATGAACTGCAATTAGTCATTCTGATTAAACTCAATGTTTTTGAAGCATGTTGACTGATTTTAAAAACAGATTGAAAACAAAGTAAGACCAAAGTTAGAAGGAAAACTAGTAAATTATTACAGTATAATATTACTACAAAGCACCCTGATATCACCATCCAATATAACAAACAATCTGAAAATCATATTGGCTTGTAGATATGGGCAGTCAGCCACTACTGAACTATCAAAAAGTTGCCTTTTAGGCTTCAGAAAGAACGCAAATGTCATTGATCATTAACCACAAAGCATTTCCTGCTCTTTTCTATTTAAAAATTCATGCAAAAGTCTGACTTATGCTTCTCCCTTCACTCTCCCAACCTATGTGTGTGGGAAAGAGAGATATTAAAAGGGATAGTTCACCTAAATTACCAAATCTACTTATTGGTTTTATTGATCTTACCCTGAAAGCACTGTGGACAAGAACAGAGGGCAATCCATGCTTTTGTTTTGTTTATTTAGCCACTGTCACCAACCGCTTACTTAGCTAGGTAGCATTTTCTAAACCCATAGAAGTCCAATATTAGCATGGTTTCTGCTGAACTATTCCTTTAAGAAGCACATATTGGTTGAGCTATCCCTTTAAGATGTGCATATTGGTTGAGCTATCCCTTTAAGATGCACATATTGATTGAGCTATCCCTTTAAGAAGCACATATTGGTTGAGCTATCCCTTTAAGATGTACATATTGGTTGAGCTATCCCTTTAAGATGCACATATTGATTGAGCTATCCCTTTAAGAAGCACATATTGGTTGAGCTATCCCTTTAAGATGCACATATTGATTGAGCTATCCCTTTAAGATGCACATATTGATTGAGCTATCCCTTTAAGAAGCACATATTGGTTGAGCTATCCCTTTAAGATGTACATATTGGTTGAGCTATCCCTTGAGATGCACATATTGGTTGATCTATCCCTTGAGATGTACATATTGGTTGAGCTATCCCTTGAGATGTAAATATTGGTTGAGCTATCCCTTGAGATGCACATATTGGTTGAGCTATCCCTTGAGATGTAAATATTGGTTGAGCTATCCCTTGAGATGTAAATATTGGTTGAGATATCCCTTGAGATGTAAATATTGGTTGAGCTATCCCTTGAGATGTAAATATTGGTTGAGCTATCCCTTGAGATGTACATATTGGTTGAGCTATCCCTTGAAATGCACATATTGGTTGAGCTATCCCTTGAGATGTACATATTGGTTGATCTATCCCTTGAGATGTACATATTGGTTGAGCTATCCCTTGAGATGTAAATATTGGTTGAGCTATCCCTTGAGATGTAAATATTGGTTGAGCTATCCCTTGAGATGCACATATTGGTTGAGCTATCCCTTGAGATGTAAATATTGGTTGAGCTATCCCTTGAGATGTACATATTGGTTGAGCTATCCCTTGAGATGCACATATTGGTTGAGCTATCCCTTGAGATGTACATATTGGTTGAGCTATCCCTTTAATAACCTCTTGAAGCTATGGGGGCGCTATTTCATAATTGGATAAAAAAACGTGCCCGTTTTAAGCACAATATTTTGTCACAAAAAGATGCTCGACGATGCATATAAGTGACAGCTTTGGAAAGAAAACACTCTGACGTTTCCAAAACTGCAAAGATATTATCTGTGAGTGCCACAGAACTGATGCTACAGGCGAAACCAAGATGAAACTTCAAACAGGAAATTAGCAAAATTTTTGAAGCGCTGTTTTCCAATGTCTCCTTATAAGACTGTGAATGCGACAGGAATGAGCCCACAATTTCTGCCGTTTCCCCAAGGTGTCTGCAGCATTGTGACGTATTTGTAGGCATATCATTGGAAGATTGACCATAAGAGACCACATTTACCAGGTGTCCGCCCGGTGTCCTGCGTCGAAATTGGTGCGCAAACCTCAGCTGCAAGTATTTTTCCATGGAATTCAGAGAAGAAAGCAGGTTTCCACGAACGATATATCAATGAAGAGATATGAGAAAAACACCTTGAGGATTGATTCTAAACAACGTTTGCCATGTTTCAGTCGATATTATGGAGTTAATTTGGAAAAAAGTTCGGCGTTTTGGTGACTGAATTTTCGGTTTGTTTTGGTAGCCAAAAGTGATGTACAAAACGGAGCGATTTCTCCTACACAAAGAATCTTTCAGGAAAAACTGAACATTTGCTATGTAACTGAGAGTCTCCTCATTGAAAGCATCCGAAGTTCTTCAAAGGTAAATGATTTTATTTGAATGCTTTTCTGGTTTTTGTGAAAATGTTGCCCGCTAAATGCTACGCTAAATGCTACACTAGCTATCAATACTCTTACACAAATGCTTGATTTGCTATGGTTCAAAAGCATATTTTGAAAATCTGAGATGAGTGTTGTTAAGAAAAGGCTAAGCTTGAGAGCTAGTACATTTATTTCATTTCATTTGCGATTTTCATAAATAGTTAACATTACGTTATGCTAATGAGCTTGAGGCTATAACTGGATACAGGTTTTTTTCGTAGCCAAACGTGAACAAAACGGAGCGATTTGTCCTACACAAATAATATTTTTTGAAAAACTGAACATTTGCTATCTAACTGAGAGTCTCCTCTTTGAAAACATCTGAAGTTCTTCAAAGGTAAATTATTTTATTTGAATGCTTTTCTTCTTTTTGTGAAAATGTTGCTGGCTGAATTCTAGGCTTATAGCTATGCTAGCTCTCAATACTCTTACACAAATGCTTGTTTAGCTATGGTTGAAAAGCATATTTTGAAAATCTGAGATGACAGTGTTGTTAACAAAAGTCTAAGCTTGAGAGCAAATATATTTATTTCATTTGCGATGTTCATGAATAGTTAACAATGCGTTATGCTAATGAGCTTGAGGCTATAAATAGGATCCCGGATCCGGGATTGCTCGTCGCATGAAGTTAAGATGTACATATTGTCACGTTCTGACCTTAGTTCATTTATTATGTCCTTGTGTTAGTTTGGTCATGGCGTGAGTTGGGGTGGGTAGTCTATGTTCTTTTTTCTATGTAGTATTTATGTGTTTGGCCTGGTATGGTTCTCAATCAGAGGCAGGTGTCGTTCGTTGTCTCTGATTGAGAATCATACTTAGGTAGCCTGTTTTTCCCATTTTGGTTGTGGGTGATTAATCTTCTGTTTAGTGTTTTCTGCACCTTACAGGGATGTTTCGTTTTTTGTTTATTCACATTGTTGTTTTGTATTTCAGTGTTCAGTTAATAAAATCATGAACACGTACCACGCTGCGCTTTGGTCCGCACCTTCTTCCATCTACGAAAACCGTTACACATATTGGTTGAGCTATCCCTTTAAGATAAAACATAGCACGGATAAGATGGCGCTGATAGACATGATCACCCTGTTTCTAGCTCCTCGCTAACTTCGCAATAAGAATTTCGCTACACCTGCGATAACATCAGCAAATCTGTGTACGCAACCAATAAACTTTGATTTGATAACGGTGACTCACGCACGTATAGCTTTTGCTATGGCTAAGCAACTATTTCTATATCATCACCATGCTAACACGTTAAGATGGCTAATGTCGACCTCAAAACCTTTTTAAGTATGAATGTATAGATAAACAGCTCAGTCACAGTATATGTCTGACCCACTGAATAGCCTAGTATAAATAAGAGGAAGTCATATGTTCGACCACACACATACACCCATCCAGCCAAGTCCTGCCAGGTCTTTGACCATGGGGATTGGCAAGACAGCACAAACAGATCTGAAACCAGGCTAACCTACCCACTTTCCAATACGGTAGTGATACAGTATACACAATGGTGTCTCCCTCTAGGATCTTCCCCAGCATCCTTCACACTCTACATTACTTTAATGTACAGTTGAAGTCAGAAGTTTACATACACTTAGGTTGAAGTCATTAGTACTTGATTTTCAACCACTCCACAAATTTCTTGTTAATAACAAACTATAGTTTTGGCATGTCGGTTAGGACATCTACTTTGTGCAATAGGTTCAGTGCCTCTTTGCTTGACATCATGGGAAAATCAAAATAAACCAGCCAAGACCTCAGAAAAAAAAATTGTAGACCTCCACAAATCTGGTTCAACCTTGGGAGCAATTTCCAAATGCCTGAAGGTACCACGTTCGCCTGTACAAACAATAGTACGCAAGTATAAACCCCATGGGACCACGCAGCCGTCATACCGCTCAGGAAGGAGACGCGTTCTCCTAGAGATGAACGTACTTTGGTGCGAAAAGTGCAAATCAATCCCAGAACAACAGCAAAGAACCTTGTGAAGATGCTGGAGAAAACAGGTACAAAAGTATCTGTATCCACAGTAAAACAAGTCCTATATCGATATAACCTGAAAGGCTGCTCAACAAGGAAGAAGCCACTGCTCCAAAACCGCCATAAAAAGCCAGACTACGGTTTGCAACTGCACATGGGGACAAAGATCGTACTTTTTGGAGAAATGTCATCTTGTCTGATTAAACAAAAATAGAACTGTTGGGCCATAATGACCATCATTATGTTTGGAGGAAAAAGGGGGAGGCTTGCAAGCCGAAGAACACCATCCCAACCGTGAAGCACGGGGTTGGCAGCATCATGTTGTGGGGGTGCTTTTCTGCAGGAGGGACTGGTGCACTTCACAAAATAGATGGCATCATGAGGGAGGAAAAGTATGTGGATACATTGAAGCAACATCTCAAGACATCAGTCAGGAAGTTCAATCTTGGTCGCAAATGGGTCTTCCAAATGGTCAATGACTCCGAGAATACTTACAAAGTTGTGGCAAGATGGCTTAAGGACAACAAAGTCAAGGTATTGGAGTGGCCATCACAAAGCCCTGACCTCAATCCTATAGAGCATTTGTGGGCAGAACTGAAAAAGCGTGTGCGAGCAAGGAGGACTACAAACCTGACTCAGTTACACCATCTCGGTCAGGAGGAATGGGACAAAATTCACCCAACTTATTGTGGGTAGCTTGTAGAAGGCTACACGACATGTTTGACCCAAGTTAACCAATTTAACAAGTATATTTTTTACCCCAATTTTTTTTCTCCCCAATTTCGTGGTATCCAATTGGTAGTTACAGTCTTGTCTCATTGCTGCAACTCCCGTACACACTCGGGAGAGGCGAAGGTCGAGAGCCATGCGTCCTCCGAAACACGACCCAACCAAGCCGCACTGCTTCTTGACACAATGCCCATCGAACCCACTGCACACCTGGCGACCTGGTCAGCGTGCACTGTTCCCGGCCCGCCACAGGAGTTGCTAGTGCGCGATGAGACAAGGATATCCCTGCCGGCCAAACCCTCCCTAACCCAGACGACGCTGGGCCAATTGTGCGCCGCCCCATGGGCCTCCCGGTCGCGGCCGGCTGTGACAGAGCCTGGACTCGAACCCAGAATCTCTGGTGGCACAGCTAGCACTGAGATGCAGTGCCTTAGACCACTCTACCCGAAACATTTGACCCAAGGTAAAACAATTTAAAGGCAATGCTACCAAATACTAATTGAGTGTATGTAAACTGAAAATAAATCATTCTCTCAACTATTATTCTGACATTTCACATACTTCAAATAAAGTGGTGATCCTAACTGACCTAAGACAGGGAATTCTTACTCTGAGTACATGTCAGGAATTGTGAAAAACTGAGTTTATATGTATTTGGCTAAGGTGTATGTAAACTTCCGACTTCAACTGTATATGTCATATAAAGCTAACTCTATTCCTTAAACCAGAGCCCACAGCCAGGAAACATTTTAACGGCTTTGACCTTGGTTGTGCCCTAAACGGCTCCCTATTCCCTTTGTAGTGCACTATTTTTGACCATAGGGCTCTGGACAAAAGTAATGCACTATATAGGGAATAAGATGCCATTTAGGATGCAATCTGTCTCTCCCCACAACAGAAAATAATTCATCCTGGCAGACAGAACAGGAACATCAACGGCTATCCTTGCAGAGACATCCCCAGGAGTTTCAATACTTTATCGACCCCACCCAAGGCTCAAGGCAAGACGAGGCTATACAGAGGGTTTGTTCAGTTGGAACGCATCCCAAAAACACTGGTCAAACAGTCTGTCACTGTTCTGTTCCGTTCCGTTAGCGGACAAGTAAACACAACCCACATTGACAGATAGACATGAAAGTGACAGTTAAGGGGAAAGATAGATCACGCTGTGTGACATGTACCATTCACCAGGATGACAGATCATTCAGTGCTACAGGATGAGAAGAAGGGGGATAAAGTTTCCCTCCATCTACTTAAGTCAATCAATTACCCTGTAGAGGATAGTCTGCTGACAGAATTACAATGTCTTACAACATACATACTGTAGAAAACAAGAAGACACTTTAAATCAATAGGGCGGTGGAAAGACTTACCTGATTTGCGCTTGGATGATCCATAGTCCCTAAAAAAGAAGCAACAACAGAGGGACATGATGAGAGTCAAGTGAAGGACAGCAGCACAGAGGAGACACACATACGGTGTCTGTCACTCCTTGACCTCATTAACATACACACACACACGTACACACACACACACAGCTCAGCCCGCACGCAGAGACGGAGTCGTGTGTGTGTGTGTCTGAGGAGTGAGTGAGTGAGCGATTATGAGAGTATGTATGAGAGAGAGAGAGCGAGAGAGAGAGAGAGAGAGAGAGAGAGAGAGAGAGGAATGAGTAGGACCAACTGACAACCTGATCATGTGACGATTGAAACGGCACCACCATCCTCCCTCCCTCCCTCCTCCTCTTCAACTCCCCTTTCCTCATTTCCTTCATCAGAGAGAAAGAGAGGGAGGATCTGTTTGTCTTCTTAATGGATTATAATTGGTTTACGTTGCTAGCTAAACTACGGCTAAATTAAGGACATGCGGACTGCGGAGCGGAACTAGCCCTGCTGAATGGGTGTGTGTTGTGGTGTACTGTGCTATGCTATGACTGCTGGTGGCGAGAGCGAGAGAGAGTGTGTCTCTGTGTGTGTGTGTGTGTGTGTGTGTGTGTGTGTGTGTGTGTGTGTGTGTGTGTGTGTGTGTGTGTGTGTGTGTGTGTGTGTGTGTGTGTGTGTGTGTGTGTGTGTGTGTGTGTGTGTGTCTGTATGTGTGTGTGTGTGTGTGTGTGTGTGTGTGTGTGTGTGTGTGTGTGTGTGTGTGTGTGTGTGTGTGTGTGTGTCTGTGTGTGTGTGTGTGTGTGTGTGTGTGTGTGTGTGTGTGTGTGTGTGTGTGTGTGTGTGTGTGTGTAACTGCAGAGGGCAGAATGATGCTTGGAACAGCTTGGTGTTTCATCAGGATGACGATGCAGTTAGTGGTCTTTTTAATGAGTTTAAGGAAATTATTCTCCTGGGCTGTCGCCGTGAGTGAACACACACACACACACTTCACCCAAGACCAGATGACCAATCCAAGGTCTGTAACCATCTCTCTCTACTTCCCTAGTGGCATGAAGGCATGATAGCCCTTTCAGAGTCAATGCCCTGCCTCAATTAGCCTCTTTGTAGCTCTCTACAGAGGATCATGAATAATGCCCGTATATTGTTCTAATGGCCAGCCAAGTCGGGTCAGAATACTGTCCATTGTGGACAGACGGACTCTAGCTCCTTCCCTGGTGTCATCAGTGGTCAGCCACTCTGGGCAGATGACCCTCCAGCTAAAGAGAAACAACTGAAGCTATTGTATTCAGCTGACAGTGAGACTATAGTTAGAGCTGGGATTTTAATGGAAATCATTTGTGGAAGGAGAATTCTTGCACCAGCTAGCAGGATATTTGCTTTTTCTGTCCTTGGCCTTGCCTGCTGGCAGTGTTGGCAATGCTGCCAATATCCTCTTCTTTATGGGTGATAGAGATTTCCAGAATTTTCAACATTTCATGTTCACTTTCTTAGGATCCACTGCTAAGCTTCTATAGACATCCAGATATATATGTCCATATAGATATATCCACATAGAACAACACCAATTCTATATATTTCAATCATTTTACACAATAGAATTATATGATTCTATATTCTGTAATTCTATGATTATTTGGTACATATTTCTATAAAAATCTCACAATTCAACTCCAGTCACAAATGTCTGTTTTGTATTGAACACTACTTAACACTACTCTACACTAGTATACTGTCAGTGCGGTACCTATGACCCCATAACAAAGGCCCGCCTAGCTATGCCAGTGCCCAGTGTTGGAGAGTTAACAGGAGATGAGGTCTCACTTACAGATTGACATCACAATGTGACCTGAGCTAGGGGTACCAGGGCCTTTAAAACTACACAGACACAGAGGGATAGCTCCCACGTTGACAGTCAAAACCTAAATAGTGGAGGAGGAGAGGAGAGGAGAGGAGAGGAGAGGAGAGGAGAGGAGAGGAGAGGAGAGGAGAGGAGAGGAGAGGAGAGGAGAGGAGAGGAGCATCAGGGACATATTTTCAAGTCAAATATATTTTTAAGCACTTAAAACACTAAAATACTAACTCAGAGGGCAGAATGATGCTTGGAACAGCTTGGTGTTTCATCAGGATGACGATGCAGTTAGTGGTCTTTTTAATGAGTTTAAGGAAATTATTCTCCTGGGCTGTCGCCGTGAGTGAACACACACACACACACTTCACCCAAGACCAGATGACCAATCCAAGGTCTGTAACCATCTCTGCTTAATCCAAGGTCTGTAACCATCTCTGCTTAACTTGTACAGATAGTACAAGTAAACTGCCTTCCATGTTTCACGCTGTGTAGTAAGGAAAGGGCTTGTTTGGTCGAAAAACGCAGCAGGCTGAAAAGTACTTAATTGTACTCCTCTACCCTGGAGACTGTTAAACAATGCCTGCAGATCTAGATTTACAAGGTAAACCTGTCCTAAACATCTTATAAAGAAGTCAAAATCAAGAAAAGTCAACTGCGTAAGCAATTTTTCGTCCAACTGTGCATCAACCACAATGTTGTGCATCAACCACAACCGGCAACTTCAGCTTTGGAATTTCTGTCTAGTTCTTTCTATTAGCAATAGTGTGCATTGTCATCGTGTTGAGTGAGATAGATGGATCCATGGAAATAGAATGACTATTATATAGACGGATCAACAATGACAGACTTACAGTAGCTAACTAATAACCTTTCATACTGGTTAAATCGATACTGTGTGTGTTTCGACTCAGTTATTTACTACATCCTGGTAAACAGGGTCGTACAGTATTCATTAGAGTACAACGTGTGCAGTTTTGCAATGGGAAACGAACAAGCCTTTGTTAATAGTCCAGTTATAATCGCTCCCTCTTTCAGTCTGTTGTCCTCCATTTGGTTCCTAATGAATAGGACCCTGATAAAGGTCATACCAAAAATGCTTTGAGGTGTATTATCAGGGGCGCAACATTCACTGGGGACGGGGGTGGACATGTGACTTTTATTTGGATACATCCATAACAAGAAGCTAATGAGTGGCGATTTGGCCTGGCATAGAAACTGTGCTCACTCATTACAACACTGCTGTTCAGAGGAGCGAGCCAACAACACAGCTACGGTAACACAATCACTTCAAACTTCAGATGGAAAGACAGCAAATTAGCTGCGTTTGCTTTTTTACCTTTTTTCAATTGATATTTTTTTGTATAAATCCATAAAAATGATGCCAGCTTATTCATGAGTTTGACTGGCTGAGAAACGCTGCCTGCCTGTCTGTCTCGTCCTGACTCCCAACACGTTCATTACTATGGGACAGCTGGAGATCCAATTTGACTATAGAAACCATGTTGCAAATGTTGGAGAGACAGACAGCAAGGTTTATACAAATCTCTGCTGTTGAAAACGAATTGTTAGCCTAAAATAAATGTGAGATAAAGTCAAGATGCTTTTTATAGTGGAGATCAAGTTTATAAGGTGCCTGGTTGGGTTGATGAGACAGTGGATTGCACAGTCAGATGGAACAGAGTAAAGAACCATTTTAACGTCATAGATTTAGCCAGTGTGGTAACTTGTGGAATAGACACTGTAAAGAGCTTTTAACCAATCAGCACTCAGGATTAGACCCACCCATTGTATATATTATCCCCCCCCCCCCCCCCACTTCTAAAACCAAAGTTGCGCCCCTGATTATCATCATATGATGGTCCTGAGCTGAGCTAAGCATTCAGGAATTGCATTAACCCTCAACAGAGTGGGCTACATACATCTACTCAACAAACTGTTAAGTATGTGTAAACATTGACATAAATTATCCCATTAACCTAGCATTAGCCTACAGTAGCAGCTAACCACTTGCTAGAGTTAAATACAAATAAACATTGACCTAAATTAGCCCATTAGCGGAGTTAGCCTAGCCGCTAAGCTATTAGCTAGGTCACATCCAGGTTAGACTTGTGGTCAATGGGACTAGGGATGGATATTTTTGGCAGTTTTGAGTCCCCGGTTTTTGGGAGACATCTGAAAGACATTAGGGGGGGTGGCACTCTGGCTAGTGACCAGTTTACTCGAGGCTGAAATAATACTCGGGGGTGAGGCGGTGAGTTCTGGCCGATAGCTCTCTTCCTATGTATCGTAACAAGATAAATATTTTAAGGACAGAGGGAAAGAGGAAAGGGAAAAGGAGGGGGGAAAATATGTTAGTATAATGTAGAAAATTTCAAGAGGGTGTGTATGTGGTTTCTGAGGGCTAGTGTTTCCCCTTTATAGGCAGTGGGAATCAAAATGCTGTCTCCATTTCAAAATAAGTATTTGTTATTTCTGTACAACCATGCTAAATTTAGAAGACTGATCACACATGGCAGCAGAAGTTAAAGGTCAATGACCTTTATATGTCTAGGAAGTCCTGTCACTCAAAAAGTCAAGGGCGAAAAGTGAAATCCGACTGATTACAGTAAGAATGTGTCAGAATGGTTCAGATAATACCTACAGAATGAAGCCAACATCAGCGTGAGCTTTGGTTGCGAATGGTATGAACTTTGAACTCTTATTCACTACAGAAGTGATACCTCCTAGCCGTTGAGTTAGCAACAGCAGCTACAAACGAGGGTTCGGAAGGAACAGACAGAGTATCCCGTCTATCACACAACGACATTACTACAACGTATCCAATTGACCACCAAAGACATTCATCAAAGGACAAAGGACTCGGTTTGGCAACACGGTTCCATCTACCACCAACCTACTGAAGCGCAGCTCAGAGTAAATATTTATTGCCTTTTCCTTTTACCCAAATGGGCAGTAATTTAGAATGCATAAGAAACTGTATTTACGATAGCACAGCTTTTTTCCTTTGTTCCTCAGTCTTCCCACTCCTTCACTCAAACCCAGCCCTTTTCTTTTGTGTAACAAGCTGTCATATCTGTTCCGCCCGCTAGGGACGTTTTCCTTTATGACGTAATTTGTAATCAAGTTATGATTAATTATGTGTATGTGTAATTCTGTGTGATTAGTTAGGTATTTAATAAATAAATAATTAAACCCAATTTTGTATTGCTGATTCAACTTGTTAGCCAGGGTTCGTGAAGATTGAATTAAGGTGACAATTAACATTGACTGCTATTGATGTAAAATATTACTAGGTCTTTAAAAGTTTATTCGGAAGATAACAGCTCTATAAATATTATTTTGTGGTGCCTCGACTCTCTAGTTAATTACATTTACATGATTAGCTCAATCAGGTTATTTTATAGAATAGCATGTCATATCACTTAATCCGGCATAGCCAAAGACACGACATTATGTTAGTCAAGCCATTCCTGAACCGCTTTTATGTTCTGTACCAGCCGGTCCCAAATCACTCCCTAATCCGCCAATGTTTTCAGAACTCAAAGGTCTGGGTATAAGCAGTGTAGTGGGGGGTCTTCCACCATATTGCTTCTACCTTACAGATCTACAAACATTGAAGGGAAAAAAGGAGGGGTAGGGAGCTATTATCCAAACCTGTGGAGCTACTATCCAAACCAGGCAATCTGTTTCTTATTGACAGTGTATGAACTGGAACAGATTGAGAGATAAAGGCTGAGGGGGTCTTTAGCTACAGTAATAACATGATGGTTGTGCACTAATTACACCCAATGGCGGTTTGAATGTGAATGTGCACTTCTCCAAATGAATCTGTCCCTCCTTCCTCTTGCTTTCTCCCCCTCCCTCTCTCTTGCCTTCTCAATTCAATTCAAATGGCTTTATTGGCATGGGAAACATATGTCTACATTGCCAAAGCAAGTTAAATAAATCATAAACAAAAGTGAAATGAACAATCAAAAATGAACAGTAAACATTACACTCACAAAAGCTTCAAAGGAATGTCTATGTACAATGTTAGCCCCTCCCTCCCTCCCTCCCGCCCTCCCTCCCTCAGTAAACCCAATCTGAACCTCAGCCCCCTTAGCCAACCCCCCCTAACCTGAACCCTAAATCCCTGAGGAGTACCATATCACCACCACTCAACTCCCCACTCCCCGCCCCCTTAATTATTGGGCCAAGGCTCAAGCTCCTTCTGCCCACTAGCAACCCTCCCCTAAAATGGTACAGAGAATCAATTACCCACCACAAACACACACACACAATTACCCCCCCCCCCCCCGCCCCAACACACACCCCATCCCTAATTAGCCCAAAAAAAGCCCAGTCTGTTGATTGGAGACTTACACCATCACTAGGGACAACACAATGTTACTTAGCTCATAGCCTGCGGAGAGGCCCCAACAGCTGACCAATCACTTGAGTCCATGACTTATCCCAGTTATAATCCGCTAAGAAGACTGAAGACTGGGACCACTGTCACTCAAAGGGAATTGTAGTTGTTATTTACAATGTGAGCTCTGAGCAATGATGATGTCAGATAGCGCCGACATATTTAGCATATTTAGCTCTAAAGCAACTTTGTACAAGTATTTCGCTACACCCGCAATAACATCTGCCAAATATGTGTACGTGACCAACCAAATTTGATTTGATTTGATAGTATGATAATTGTCTTGACATTCAACTGAAGAGAATAAAAATGCTCATCCTTCATTCAGTCAGAGAGGGATTAGAATACAATATTCAAAGTGCATCTATTGATGAACAATACTGCACTGTCTAGCCTACTTTGAGCCCTGATACAGGTGCTGTGGAAATGGTCATTCCATTCAAATTCATCCACAATTTAAATCACAGCTAAAAGAAAGTGTCAAAATTCCCCTGTCAGACAGACGAAAAGAGCGAGAGAGTCTTAAAAACGACCAGAAAGACAAGGAATCTTGTCTGGAAATGTATCTCTCACAGGAACAGCCCGGGGCCAAAATTTACATAAATAATGACAGAGAAAAAAAGAAAAAAATGACAGAAAAATACCAGACAGTGGACACATTTATCTCTGGCGGAAAGCCCCCTGAGACACTTTTCTCCCTACTGTAGTTTGGAGCCACAGGGTCACTGGCTGCAGCCCTGCAGTCTGCACTGTATTCCAGCTGATCTGGGTCTCGACAGCTGTTTCCAGATAGAGCCATTTACACCGAGGAGAACGCCACCTCGTGGTGAGTTTTTGGAATGAACACGACCGTGCTGCTGTACTTGAGGGAAATGCTTACAAGGGAAGATTGAAGATGTCTTTAATGTGTTGGTGGTTGATTCCAGGTGAAACAAAAGCTCACACGCATATATTTCAAGTTAATTTGTGCAGAGGAGGATCAACAAATGAACTACACATGTTTTGAAGCTGTGACACTGCTGTGTTGATGTGTGATGGGTAAAGACTGAAAGACAGGCTGAAGCTACACTGAGAAAGACTTGACTTTCAAAGAATGTACGTCTCATTTAAGACATAAAAGATGAAGAACTCTCATCCGAAAACCACGTTGAGCTATTTTAAGGCACATCAATGACATCAGCCTTGAATTTGTCTCTCTGTTGCAGTACTCCCATTCACAGGCAGATGTCCCTAATATCAATTCAATGTCAATTTAAGGGGCTTTATTGGCATGGGAAACATATGTTTACATTGCCAAAGCAAGTGAAATAGATAATAAACAAAAGTGAAATAAACAATAAAATTAACAGTAAACATTACACTTCCAAAAGTTCCAAAAGAATAAAGACATTCCAGATGTCATATTATGTCTATATACAGTGTTGTAATGATGTGCAAAGTTAACATTCAAAAGGGAAAATAAATAAACATAAATATAGGTTGTATTTACAATGGTGGTATATCCCTGCACCTCACAGACAGACTATAACTGATTTGGATCCCTCAAGGTCTGCCCTTTTCAAGATGTGATTAGTGGGATTGATTTTTACTGTACAGAGACACATGGCCCCAGTGGAATCAAATCATGGTCTGAGAATTCAATCTACCTTAGCAGCCGTGCCCTTTGTAAAGGTTTGACTCATTCTCTTGATTCAGTTTGAAAACAGCTATAGGAGTAGTCTTGTTCCAGTCCTAACACTACCAGTCTGGTAGGCAAGGTACTAAAGGAGTAGCAGAGGCTACTGTAGGAGCAACAGAGGGTACTATAGAAATAGCAGAGGGTACTATAGGAGTAGCAGAGGGTACTATAGGAGTAACAGAGGGTACTGAAGGAGTAACAGAGGGTACTGTAGGAGTAGCAGAGGATACTATAGAAGTAACTATAGGAGTAGCAGAGGGTACTGTAGAAGTAACAGAGTGTACTGTAATTTAATTTTACCTTTATTTTACTAGGCAAGTCAGTTAAGAACAAATTCTTATTTTCAATGAACAGTGGGTCAACTGCCTGTTCAGGGGCAGAACGACAGATTTGTACCTTGTCAGCTCGGGGGTTTGAACTTGCAACCTTTTGGTTACTAGTCCAACGCTCTAACCACTAGGCTACCCTGCCGCCCCATAAGAGTAGCAGAGGGTACTATTGGAGTAACAGAGAGTACTGTAGGAGAAACAGAGGGTACTATAGGAGTAGCAGAGGATATTATAGGAGTAGCAGAGGATACTATAAGAGTAACAGAGGGTACTGTAGGAGTAGCAGAGGGTAATATATGAATAACATAGAGTACTGGAGTAGCAGAGGGTACTATAGGAGTAACATAGGGTACTATAGAAATAGCAGAGGGTACTGTAGGAGTAGCAGAGGATACTATAGAAGTAACTATAGGAGTAGCAGAGGGTACTGTAGAAGTAACAGAGTGTACTGTAATTTAATTTTACCTCTATTTTACTAGGCAAGTCAGTTAAGAACAAATTCTTATTTTCAATGACGGCCTAGGAACAGTGGGTCAACTGCCTGGAGGAGTAGCAGAGGATACTATAAGAGTAACAGAGGGTACTGTAGGAGTAGCAGAGGGTAATATATGAATAACATAGAGTACTGGAGTAGCAGAGGGTACTATAGGAGTAACATAGGGTACTGTAGGAGTAACAGAGGATACTATAGGAGTAGCAGAGGATACTATAGGAGTAGCAGAGGGTACTATAGGAGTAACCAAGGGTACTGTAGAAGTAACAGAGGGTACTATAGGAGTAGCAGAGGGTACTATAGGAGTAGCAGAGGGTACTGTAGGAGTAACAGAGGATACTATAGGAGTAGCAGAGGATACTATAGGAGTAACCAAGGGTACTATAGGAGTAACAGAGGGCACTATAGGAGTAACCAAGGGTACTATATGAGTAACAGAGGGAACTATAGGAGTAGCAGAGGGCACTATAGGAGTAACCAAGGGTACTATAGGAGTAACAGAGGGTACTACAGGAGTAGCAGAGGGCACTATAGGAGTATCTATAGGAGGGAGGGTACAGTATAAAAAGTGTGCCATTCAATCTGGTCTTACTAATAACCAACACATGCCTCAATGATATTATTAATGGCTTGTTAATGAAAGTTACTATATTGTGTTACCCTATTGAGCATAAAAAGGATGTATTTGTGTTTTACTGTGCACTCAGCAGTTTGACTATTTTTGTTAGGGTATTTATGAGACAATGTGAGAACTTGTTCTCAACTTGCCTACCTGGTTAAATAAAGGTGAAATAAAAAAGAAAAAAGAAAAAATGTGAGACAGTGTTCAGGTGGGCCTCCACGCTTCAGTAAACAAAGGACAGGGGGTGCTCGACAGCAATGTGAGACAGTGTTCAGGTGGGCCTCCACGCTTCAGCAAACAAAGGACAGGGGGTGCTCGACAGCAATGTGAGACAGTGTTCAGGTGGGCCTCCACGCTTCAGCAAACAAAGGACAGGGGGTGCTCGACAGCAATGTGAGACAGTGTTCAGGTGGGCCTCCACGCTTCAGCAAACAAAGGACAGGGGGTGCTCGACAGCAATGTGAGACAGTGTTCAGGTGGGCCTCCACGCTTCAGCAAACAAAGGACAGGGGGTGCTCGACAGCAATGTGAGACAGTGTTCTTGTCTAGACTGTCAAGCTCAAGAGCTAACTCCACACCATCAATCCTCCACCCCTACGCCCCATATTCTCCCTGGGGTCCCTCTTCACCCCCACTCCTAACCCTCCTCCTCCTCATCCTTTCCTCTCCTCCTTTTACAGTAACTGATGAGGTGGACACATTTCACCACACTGACTGCTGCTCTGACTGAGACTATTCATCATACTCATGTACACACACACACACACACACACACACACACACACACACACACACACACACACACACACACACACACACACACACCTGTGCTAACACACACACACACACACACACACACACACACACACACACACACACACACACACACACACACACACACATCTGTGCTAACACACACACACTCACACACACACACACACACACACACACACACACACACACACACACACACACACACATCTGTGCTAACACACACACACACACACACACACACACACACACACACACACACACACACACACACACACACACACACACGCACACACATCTCTGCCTTGGCCCCGAAACGTCAAGGAGCTGCCAGGTTGTTTTATAGTACAAGAGAAATCCACAAATCCACAAAAGACCAACTAATTCCTCCAACTGCCAAACCTAACGCAGATAACATCAAAACCCCAACACTAGCAATCTGACTTGTTACACCATTGCAAAACAATTACTCAACTTCTATTCTTCCATTGATCCGTTCAGTTTTGAAATGAACACACACAAAGCAGCATTACAAAATATAATTCCGTGTCCAAATGGAGTGAACTGCCCGTTCTGTCTCTCTCTCTCTCTCTGTGTGTGTGTGTGTGTGTGTGTGTGTGTGTGTGTGTGTGTGTGTGTGTGTGTGTGTGTGTGTGTGTGTGTGTGTGTGTGTGTGTGTGCGTGCGTGCGTGCGCTCCGTCTGAAAATCAACACACACAGTAGGAGGGCCCTACGCTCCGACACACACACATATATATCAGTTTGTATGCCATGCTGGGTTCAAAGTGGTTTTGCCACTGATTCGAAAGCTGAAACAGAGCATATCACTTTGGATACAATGCTATGGGCCTCCCAATACTCTGGGTAGACCAGTATTGATTACAGGGGGCAGGGAGTAGTAGCGTTTCCATCAGGGTTGAGTGGCTGGAGCTGTTAGCTCGAGCTGTTAGTCTGCTGCTTCAACTGGCCTATCTGTTACACAGGCAGCCCTTAGGGAGGCACAGGGGGAGGTGGAGAGATCACTGACTGAGGTAAGAGAGGGAGTTGGGACAATGGATCAGGAGGAGGGAGGATATGTTGTATGGTCCGGTGGTCACGGTCAGAGACAGACTGCTACCATATTATACACAGGCACAAAAGTACACACACAAGCTCTATCTAGAACAGCGGCATCTGGTAAGACAAGCGGTGGCGGTCTATGTATATTTGTAAACAACAGCTGGTGCACGAAATCTAAGGAAGCCTCAAGGTTTTGCCCGTCTGAGGTAGAGTATCTCATGATAAGCTGTAGACCACACTATCTACCAAGAGAGTTTTCATCTGTATTTTTAGTAGCTGTCTATATACCACCGCAGACCGATGCTGGCACTAGAGCCACACTCAATGAGCTGTATACGGCCATAAGCAAACAGGAAAAAGCTCATCCAGAGGCGGCGCTCCTAGTGGCCGGGGAATGTAATGCAGGGAACTCAAATCGGTTTTACCTCATTTCTACCAGCATGTTAACTTCTTTGGGGTAGGGGGCAGTATTTTCATGTCCGGATGAAAAGCATGCCCAGAGTAAACGGCCTGCTACAAAGCCATAAAAGCTAGAATATGCATATTATTAGTAGATTTGGATAGAAAACACTCTGGAGTTTCTAAAACTGTTTGAATGATGTCTGTGAGTATAACATAACTCATATGGCAGGCAAAAACCTGGGAAGAAATCCAACCAGGAAGTAGGAAATCTGAGGTTGGTCGATTTTCAACTCAGCTCCTATTGAAGATACAGTGGGATATTGGTAATGTTGCACTCCCTAAGGCTTCCACTAGATGTCAACAGTCTTTAGAACCTTGTCTGATGCTTCTACTGTGAAGTGGGGCCGAAGGAGAAGGGAATGAGTAAGGTCTGCCATGAGTTGACCATGCTCTGACCATGCGCGTTCACATGAGAGGGAGCTCTGTTCCATCGCACTTCTGAGGACAATGGAATTCTCCGGTTGGAACATTATTGAAGATTTATGTTAAAAACATCCTAAAGATTGATTCAATACATCGTTTGACATGTTTCTACTGACTGTTACGGAACAAAACAAACATTTATTGTGGAAGTGGGAGTCCTGGGAGTGTATTCCGACGAAGATCAGCAAAGGTAAGTTAATATTTATAATGCTATTTATGACTTTTGTTGACTGCATAATATGGTGGATATATTTGTGTCTTGATTGGGCTCTGAGCGCCGACTCAGATTATTGCATGGTTTGCTTTTTCCGTAAAGCTTTTTTGAAATCTGACACAGCGGTTGCATTAAGGAGAAGTGCATCTAAAATTCCATACATAACAGTTGTATCTTTTAGCAATGTTTATTATGTATATTCCTGTAAATTGATGTGGCTCTGCAAAATCAAAGGATGTTTTGGAACTTCTGAACGTAAGGCGCCAATGTAAACTGAGATCTTTGGATATATATATGAACTTACCAAACAAAACATACATGTATTGTGTAAAATGTCCTATGAGTGTCATCTGATGAAGATCATCAAAGGTTAGTGATACATTTTATCTCTATTTCTGCTTTTTGTGACTCCTCTCTTTGGCTGGAAAAATGGCTGTGTTATTCTGTGAATAGGCACTAACATAATCATTTGGTTTGCTTTCGTCGTAAAGCCTTTTGCAATCGGACACTGTGGCTGGATTTACAACAAGTGTATCTTTAAAATGGTGTAAAATACATGTATATTTGAGGAGTTTTAATTATGGGATTTCTGTTGTTTTGAATTTGGCGCCCTGCAGTTTCACTGGCTGTTGAAGAGGTGGGACGCTACCGTCTCATGTACCCTAGAGAGGTTAAATGTGCAACCAGAAAGAAATAATCTCGAGACCACCTTTACTCCATACACAGAGACATGTACAAAACTTTCCGTCGCCCTCCATTTGGAAAATCTGACCATAATTCTATCCTCCTGATTCCTGCTTACAAGCAAAAACTAAAGCAGGAAGCACCAGTGACTCAGTCAATAAGAAAAGGGTAAGATAAAACAGATGCTAAGCTAGAGGACTGTTTTGTTAGCACAGACTGGACTATGTTCTGGGATTCTTCCAATGGCAATGAGGAGTACACCACATCTGTCAATGGCTTCATCAAAAAGTGCATTGATGACTCGATCCCTCCGATGTCAACAACTACAGACCAGTATCCCTTCTTTCTTTTCTCTCCAAAACTCTTGAACGTGCCGTCCTTGGCCAGCTCTCCCGCTATCTCTCTCAGAATGACCTTCTTGATCCAAATCAGTCAGGTTTCAAGACTAGTCATTCAACTGAGACTGCTCTTCTCTGTATCACGGAGGCGCTCCGCACTGCTAAAGCTAACTCTCTCTCCTCTGCTCTCATCCTTCTAGACCTATCGGCTGCCTTCGATACTGTGAACCATCAGATCCTCCTCTCCACCCTCTCCGAGTTGGGCATCTCCGGCGCGGCCCACGCTTGGATTGCGTCCTACCTGACAGGTCGCTCCTACCAGGTGGCGTGGCGAGAATCTGTCTCCTCGCCACGCGCTCTCACCACTGGTGTCCCCCAGGGCTCTGTTCTAGGCCCTCTCCTATTCTCGCTATACACCAAGTCACTTGGCTCTGTCATAACCTCACATGGTCTCTCCTATCATTGCTATGCAGACGACACACAATTAATCTTCTCCTTTCCCCCTTCTGATGACCAGGTGGCGAATCGCATCTCTGCATGTCTGGCAGACATATCAGTGTGGATGACGGATCACCACCTCAAGCTGAACCTCGGCAAGACGGAGCTGCTCTTCCTCCCGGGGAAGGACTGCCCGTTCCATGATCTCGCCATCACGGTTGACAACTCCATTGTGTCCTCCTCCCAGAGCGCTAAGAACCTTGGCGTGATCCTGGACAACAACCTGTCGTTCTCAACCAACATCATGGCGGTGGCCCGTTCCTGTAGGTTCATGCTCTACAACATCCGCAGAGTACGACCCTGCCTCACACAGGAAGCGGCGCAGGTCCTAATCCAGGCACTTGTCATCTCCCGTCTGGATTACTGCAACTCGCTGTTGGCTGGGCTCCCTGCCTGTGCCATTAAACCCCTACAACTCATCCAGAACGCCGCAGCCCGTCTGGTGTTCAACCTTCCCAAGTTCTCTCACGTCACCCCGCTCCTCCGCTCTCTCCACTGGCTTCCAGTTGAAGCTCGCATCCGCTACAAGACCATGGTGCTTGCCTACGGAGCTGTGAGGGGAACGGCACCGCAGTACCTCCAGGCTCTGATCAGGCCCTACACCCAAGCAAGGGCACTGCGTTCATCCACCTCTGGCCTGCTCGCCTCCCTACCATTGAGGAAGTACAGTTCCCGCTCAGCCCAGTCAAAACTGTTCGCTGCTCTGGCCCCCCAATGGTGGAACAAACTCCCTCACGACGCCAGGACAGCGGAGTCAATCACCACCTTCCGGAGACACCTGAAACCCCATCTCTTCAAGGAATACCTAGGATAGGATAAGTAATCCTTCTCACCACCCCACCCCCCCCTTAATGATTTAGATGCACTATTGTAAAGTGGCTGTTCCACTGGATGTCAGAAGGTGAATTCACCAATTTGTAAGTCGCTCTGGATAAGAGCGTCTGCTAAACGACTTAAATGTAAATGTAATGACGTCGTCCCCACAGTGACTGTACATACCCCAACCAGAAGCCATGGATTACAGGCAACATCCACACTGAGCTAAAGGGTATAGCTGCCTCTTTCAACGAGTGGGACTCTAACTCGGAAGCTTCTAAGAAATTCCGCTATGCCCTCAGACAAACCATCAAACAGACAAAGCTTCAATAGAGGACTGAGATTGAATCGTACTACACCGGCTCCAACGCTCGTCGGATGTGGCAGGGCTTGCAAACTATTACAGACTACAAAGGGAGGAATAGCCGTGAGCTGCCCTGTGACACGAGCCTACCAGACGAGCTAAATTACTTCTATGCTCGCTTTGAGGCAAGTAACACTGAAGCACACATGAGAGCATCAGCTGTTCCGGACAACTGCGTGATCACGCTTTCCATAGCCGATGTGAGTAAGACCTTTGAATAGGTCAACATTCACAAGGTCGCAGGGCCAGGCAGATTACCAGGACGTGTACTCCGAGCATGCGCTGCCCAACTGGCAAGTGTTTTCACTGATATTTTCAACCTGTCCCTGACTGAGTCTGTAATACCAGCATGTTTCAAAAAGACCACCATAGTCCCTGTGCCCAAGAACACTAAGGTAACCTGCCTAAATGATTAACGACCGTAGCACTCATGTCTGTAGTCATGAAGTGCTTTGAAAGGCTGGTCAGAAAGGTTGCTGTAGGCAGATCTGGCTCTCAAGAGAAGACAGGCTAGGGGCCTCCCGAGTGGTGCAGCGTCGCCTGGGTTAGGGGAGGGTTTGGCCGGCAGGGATGTCCTTGTTCCATCGTGCACTAGCGACTCCTGTGGCAGGCCGAGGACAGTGCACGCAGACACGGTCGCCAGGTGTACGGTGTTTCTTCCAACACATTGGTGCGGGTGGCTTCCCGGGTTAAGTGGGCATTGTGTCAAGAAGTCCAAACACACTAAGACAGTCGTGAAGAGGGCACGACAAAGCCTATTTCCCCTCAGGAGAAAGATTTGCAGTGGGTCCTTAGATCCTCAAAAGTTTCTACAGCTGCACCATCGAGAGCATCCTGACTGGTTGCATCACTGCCTGGTATGGCAACTGATCGGCCTCTGACCGCAGGTCACTAGAGTATAGTGAGTGTGCGTACGGAGTGTAGTGCGTACAGCTAAGTACATCACTTGGGCTAAGCTTCCTTCCATCCAGGACCTCTATACCAGGCGGAAGGCCCTGCAAATTGTCAAATACTCCAGCCACCGTAGTCATAGACTGTTCTCTCTGCTACCACATGGCAAGTGGAACCGGAGCGCCAAGTCTAGGTCCAAAATACTTCTCAATAGCTTCTACCCCAAAGCCATAAGACTCCTGAACATCTAATCAAATGGTTACCCTGACCCCTCTTTTACGCTTGTGCTACTCTCTGTTTATTATCTATGCGTAGTCACTTTAACTCTACCTACATGAACATATGACCTCAATTACCTCGACTAACCGGTGCCCCAGCACATTGACTCTGTACCGGTACCCCCTGTATATAGCCTCGCTATTGTTATTGTACTGCTGCTGTTTAGCCTAGTGGTTAGAGCGTTGGACTAGTAACCGGAAGGTTGCGAGTTCAAACCCCCGAGCTGACAAGGTACAAATCTGTCGTTCTGCCTCTGAATAGGCAGTTAACCCACTGTTCCCAGGCACAGTTAACCCCCCCCCCACAGGTTTATGGCGGTTGTAAATACTGAAACTCTTTTCCCCACTCTGCCAAAATGAAAGTTGAGAATCCCTTTCTTACCACAGAGAAAGTCTTTGCAGTACGGTAACCTCAAAAGGTTGAATAATGTAACAATATTTCTCTATTGCAGACAATTGAAATTGTCTGTGGGTACTTAAAGAACAATCATGTCGAATTCCTTACTAATTTGTAACGCAACTACCACAGCAGGACAACATAACTGTTTCTCTGAATGTGTATATTTCCCAGTTATCAGATTTACATCTAAATGTTGTGGAACGTATATGATTAAGTTTGAAACTATTTGTGAGAAGATGAAATGTGATGAGAGAATGGTTTCTCATATGACGTTTTAACTAGTCAGTGACCACTTCCCGTGAGCACAGACATTTACATCGGCGTCATGGAACTCCCCCTTTTTGACTCCTCTCTTTGGTTGGAAAAATAGCTGTGTTTTTTTGTGACTAGGTACTGACATAATCGCATGCTTTTGTCGTAAAGCCTTTTTGAAATCGGACACGGTGGTGGTTTATCTTTAAAATGGTGTGTAATACATGTATGTATATATAATATATATATAATATATGTTTATACATGTATGTTTGAGGAATTGTAATTATGAAATTTCTGCTGTTTGAATTTGGCGCCCTGCACTTTCACTGGATGTTGGTCAGGTGGGACGTTAGCGTCCCATGTACCCTAGAGAGGTTAAACTACAACGACTTCCTAGTTAATTACTATTCAACACGCACGCACATGCACGCACACGCACGCACGCACGCACGCACACACACACACACACGTGTTTCAAATTAGTTTTCCTTCTGCAGATTGCTCTGGAGTATAGTCACACACACATGCAGACACACACAACATACACACTTCCCCCTCCCTCCTACCACACACACACACTAATCATGGTAGTAAATCAGTGGCCAATCTCACTGCTAAATGTCCTCTAATTAGTTTCCATTTAGCGGATGTGAAGGGAAGGAACCAAGATGAAAGCCCATCCAATTTCCCCCCAGACAGAAAACTACTTCTGAATCATGATGTGTAACTGCTAGAATAGTCCATGTCTGTATCTCAAATGGCACCCTATTCCCTATATAGTGCACACATTTTCTGCAGAGGCGATAAGGAATAGGGTGCCATTTAGGATGCAATGCACCACGACTATGTAATGTGTTAGTGCTAGAATAGTACATAAGAGATGGATAAAATCCACCTCCACCATTACTTTCCATTGTTACAATAGACAGGAACAAGCTTAGCATGTCCATTTAGTCGACCCCACTTTCCATGTCCATTATCATACATATTGATGCTATAATGGAGTCACAATCTTTGCCAGGCGTTAGAGATGAGGACTGGCCAAGAGCAATGCAATGTAATGAGTGTGTTTGGTGTGTGTGTGTGTGTTTGGTGTGTGTGCGCGAGCGAGCGAGCGAGCGCTCGAGAGAGAGAGAGAGAGAGAGAGAGAGAGAGAGAGAGAGAGAGAGAAAAAGAAAGAGGGGAGAGAGAGCACTGAGGGCACAGGGTGCATGTGTGTATTATTGATGGAGATATGTGACTTCATCTTCTCCGACTAGTCTCTGGACTACATGATTAATGTGTTGTCTTTACATACCAAAATAGACCGCACCACTCATGTCATAGGGAATACAAAGAAGGAGGGAGGTAGCGCGAGAGAGAGAGAGAGAGAGAGAGAGAGAGAGAGAGAGAGAGAGAGAGAGAGAGAGAGAGAGAGAAGAGAGAGAGAAAGAGAGAGAGAGAGAGAGAGAGAGAGAGAGAGAGAGAGAGAGAGAGAGAGAGAAAGAGAGAGAGAAAGAGAGAGAGAGAGTCCTGATCGAATCCTAACCACTTTGGCAATAGTGTTTCTAACCTTGAGCTGTCATGTCAATTAAAGCAGACTTGAATTTATGAGCTGGGGATGGACAGAATGAGAGAAAAGAGGGAAGAGGGAGGAGGAAGGGAAAGAGACTCTATTAAGCCTCAGCAGGAAATCACTGTGAGACAGAGGTCACTATATCTGCTGTCTTCTCCACATCTCTTTTCTCCTCACATCTTTTCTTCACTCCAGTGAAAGAAGCAAGGATTTAAACAACCACATGACACTGGCAGAGCACTGAAGCAAAGGAGAGGCAGTGAAGCTAGGCCGAAGAGAGGCAGAGAAGCGAGGCAGAGGTGAGGCAGAGTAGCAAGGCAGAGGTGAGGCAGAGTAGCAAGGCAGAGGTGAGGCAGAGTAGCAAGGCAGAGGAGAGGCAGAGTAGCAAGGCAGAGGTGAGGCAGAGTAGCAAGGCAGAGGTGAGGCAGAGTAGCAAGGCAGAGGTGAGGCAGAGTAGCAAGGCAGAGGAGAGGCAGAGAAGCGAGGCAGAGGTGAGGCAGAGTGAGCAGAGTAGCAAGGCAGAGGAGAGGCAGAGTAGCAAGGCAGAGGTGAGGCAGAGAAGCAAGGCAGAGGTGAGGCAGAGTAGCAAGGCAGAGGTGAGTCAGAGTAGCAAGGCAGAGTGGGGCAGAGTAGCAAGGCAGAGGAGAGGCAGAGTAGCAAGGCAGAGGTGAGGCAGAGAAGCAAGGCAGAGGTGAGGCAGAGTAGCAAGGCAGAGGTGAGGCAGAGTAGCAAGGCAGAGTGGGGCAGAGTAGCAAGGCAGAGGAGAGGCAGAGTGGGGCAGAGTAGCAAGGCAGAGGAGAGGCAGAGTGGGGCAGAGTAGCAAGGCAGAGGAGAGGCAGAGTGGGGCAGAGTAGCAAGGCAGAGGTGAGGCAGAGAAGCAAGGCAGAGGTGAGGCAGAGTAGCAAGGCAGAGGTGAGGCAGAGTAGCAAGGCAGAGTGGGGCAGAGTAGCAAGGCAGAGGAGAGGCAGAGTAGCAAGGCAGAAGAGAGGCAGAGAAGCAAGGAAGGGAGGAAAATAATGAGAGGAGTAATTGAAACATGGATGAGAAAAACTGTCAGCGTCTAACAAGGGAGTCTGTGCCTCAGGTGTGTGTGTGTTTGCCTGTGCGTGTGTGTTACCAGTCTATTACAACTGATTTGGAGCTTTCGAATGTGAATTTGGAGAGCACAGTTTTCGTTCCCCTAATTAAAAAGTACCCAGAGGGGAAAGGAACATCTCCAAGAAGTATGAAACGTGTCATCCTCCTAACACACACACACACACACACACACACACACACACACACACACACACACACACGCACACTCTCCATTTTCCCAAATGTGTAGAGGCTTGCTAGAACTTTTTGTAGCTTGGAAAAAGAGCTGAATAGGGAACACACCAAAACATTCTAAAGGGGGTACTTTGGAAGCTGGTCACGTACAGTGAGTGTACAAAACAATAAGAACACCTTCCTAATATTGAGCTGTGGGTAGTTTCTGTTTTTGTGTCTGCACCAGACAGAACTGTTTCGGTTGTTCTCTTTGTTGTTTTGCATTTTAGTGTTCAGTTTCAAATAAATAATATGAACACGTACGACGCCGCACCTTGGTCCTCACCTTCTTCCTATGAATGCCATTACAGAACTACCCACCACAAACGAACCAAGCAGCGTGGTAACAGGGAGCAGAGGGTTCAGGACTCCTGGACATGGGAGGAGATATTGGACGGCAAGGGACCATGGGCACAGGCTGGGGAATATCGCCGCCCAAAAGAAGAACTGGAGGCAGCGAAAGCTGAGGGGCGGCGATTTGAGGTAAGGCAGCGCAACAGGCAAGAGAGGCAGCCCCCCCCCCCCACAAAAAAAAAGAATTGGGGTGCACACGGGGAGATTGGCGGAGTCAGGCGAGAGACCTGAGCCAACTCCCCGTGCTTACCGGAAGCAGAGTGGTACTGGTCAGGCACCGTGTTATGCAATGAAGCGCACAGTGTCTCCAGTGCGCGCTCATAGGCCAGCCCCCGCAAGTGCCATGCGAGAGTGGGCATCCAGCCAGGGCGGATTGTGCCAGCTCAGCGCGTTTGGTCTCCGTGCCGGGAGAATGTGGGCATTGGGCCTAAGGGAGAGGTGCGATTGGTGTGCACCAGATCTCCAGTGGGAAAAGGTGCTCCCCCACAGCCAGGTTCGACCTGTGCCTTCACTCTGTAGGGGCCGCACCAAGCTCTCTCCGTCTCCTCCCTCAAGGTTCTCCCTCCAGCCCGGAGCTGCCGGAGTCTCCCTCCAGCCTGGAGCTGCCAGCGTCTCCCGCCTGTCCGTAGCCGGTGGCGAGGATCACCTAAGTGGGCTAAGCCTAAGGTGGAGCGGGGTCCACATCCCGCACCAGAGCCGCCGCCGTAAAGAAGGCCCACCCCTTTAGAGTCATGTTTTGCGGCCAGAGTCCACACCTTTGTGGGGGGGCTTTTATTCTCTATTTTGGTTTGGCCAGGGTGTGACTAGGGTGGGCATTCTATGTTCATTTTCTATGTTTTATATTTCTTTGTTGTTTGGCCGTGTGTGTGGTTCTCAATCAGAGGCAGCTGTCTTTTGTTGTCTCTGATTGAGAACCATACTTAGGTAGCCTTTTCCCACTGGGTTTTTGTGGGTAGTTTCTGTTTTTGTGTCTACACAGAACTGTTTTAATTGTTCTCTTTGTTGTTTTGCATTTTAGTGTTCAGTTTGGAATAAATTGTCACGTACTGACCTTTATTTCCGTTGTTTTGTCATTATTTAGTATGGTCAGGGCGTGAGTTGGGGTGGGCAGTCTATGTTTGTTTTTCTATGATTTTGGGATTTCTATGTTTCGGCCTAGTATGGTTCTCAATCAGAAGCAGGTGTCATTAGTTGTCTCTGATTGAGAATCATACTTCGGTAGCCTGGGTTTCACTGTTTGTTTGTGGGTGATTGTCTATGTTTGTGTGTCAGCACAGTTCTCATTAGCTTCACCATCGTTATTTTGTTTATTGTTTTTGTATAGTGTGTTTCAGTGTTCAGTGTTTTCTTTATTAAATATCAAGATAAACACAAACCACGCCTCATTTTGGTCCTCCGATCCTTCTCGCCTCTCCTCTTCAGATGAAGAGGAGGAAGACCGTGACATAAATAATATGAACACGTACCACGCTGCACCTTGGTCCTCAACCTTCTTCCACCTACGGCCGTTACAGGGTGGTGGACCATTCTTGAAACACACTGGGAACTGTATAGCGTGAACAAAAACAACTAGCAGCGTTGCAGTTCTTGACACAAACCGGGGGCGCCTGGCACCTACTACCATACCCTGTTGAAAGGCACTTTTCTTTTACACATTGTTAGTCATGCCTTGAGTACTTCCCAATAGGACCAACAGTTCATGAGAAAGGTGTAGAAGGTACGAAGACGTTGAGCAATATAGTATCACAAACACACACACAAACACAGAGACACACAACTCCCCCATAGTCAACCCACTATCTGCCACATAGACGGGACATTAGTAGCTCTTCTTCTCAGTATACACCCCCATCGTTCCCTTTTAGTGTTTGGAACATGGCTGCCCTACAAGCCCTACAAAACTATGTCCATGGATCAGTGTGTGAACCCTCTAACCCTCCTGCTGGTGGCATCAAAGCCTGGCCTCCACTTCCTCTGTTCAAAAGGACCCACACTGTAAACAATGAGGCCTCAGCCTCTCAGAGTCTCTCTGAGACACACCGCACAGCAGGATGGGAAAGTTTTGAAAAAGAGACAGGGCGAAATATTGACCCAGTTTGGGGAGGACACACGTTGTTGGAGTGAGAGTTAGAGAGAGAGATTGAGAGATCATGAGTTCATGGGCTCCCGAGTACTTCAGCAGAAAATATAATTATAGATTGATAAATGTAGATATACATAACAAAAATTTCGCAATTACTTATATTTACTGTTCACTTTTTATAGTTTATTTTACTTTTGTTTATCCATTTCACTTGCTATCCCATGCTAATAAAGCCCCTTGAATTGAATTGAACTGAGAGTGTGTGTGTGTGTGTGTGTGTGTGTGTGTGTGTGCGTGCGTGCGTGCGTGCGTGCGTGCGTGCGTGTGTGTTAACTATACTTGTGTGGACCAGTCCAGAAGTCCCCACAAGAATAGTAAACGATTAAAGATTTGACCAACTGGGGACATTTTGTTGGTCCCCATATGGTCAAATGCTATTTCCAGGGGGTTTAGGGTTAAGGTTAGACTTAGTGTTAGGGTTAGAATTTGGTTTAGGGTTAGGAGCTAGGGTTCGTTTTAGGGTTAAGAGCTAGGGTTAGGTTAGAGTTAAGGTTAAGGTTAGGTTTCCGGGTCAAGGTTAGAGGATAGGGAAAATAGGATTTTTCATGTGACTGAATTGTTTGTTCCCACAGGTTAGTTGTACAAGACTGTGTGTGTGTGTGTGTGTTAGATACTCACTCTCCTGGGGGGTTGAGGTCATCAGCTTTGGTCTCAAAGAAGCGCAGCACCTCCTCACTCTGAGACAACTGAGGAGGGAGACGGACCAGAGCCTGAGAGAGAGAGAGAGAGAGAGAGAGAGAGAGAGAGAGAGAGAGAGAGAGAGAGAGAGAGAGAGAGAGAGAGGGAGGAGGAGGAAGAGGGGAAGGAGGGAAGGAAGAGATAGAGAGGAGAGAGGGGCAGAGGGGGGAAAGAGAGAGAGAGGGGAGGGAGGGAGATCATCCTCTGTAAGATACCGTACAACGATGCACCACACAAAGTAACTCTTGGAATGATGAACTACGGAGGATGCATTCCAACATCCATTTTACATTCTACCTTTACAAAACATAACAGCATAATCCTTAGCACAGAGTTTGGCTCCAATTCAATGGAAGATCATACGGCAGCCTATTCCACTGAGGATGGACATCCATTTGTAGTGGTCACACTACTATAGGAACAGATCAATAGGAGCCAATGACAAGGTAGACATAGGTGGACATATTGTACTATATTTGAGATTGATGTTGAACAATATCCATATCATATTCATGGGACTTATTTCAGTGCACGACTTCAAATGAATTAATATCCCATTAATATTCCATTGTTCACAATAAAATCAAATACCCGTCTGGACTCATGTGATCATTTTCTGGTCATGTGTTATTGAGGAAGTGTATATTACATTAAACGACAGCTAGTGATACAGATGGTTTGGCTCCAGCCCACAATCCCTTGGGAGGGCCTTCTGTGTCATCACGATCCTTCTGTTGTTTGTCTTGTGACAACAAACAGGAAGTGGTAAGTATACGATACAGTTCACATCGGAAGATGATGAGTGATAGACAGGCAGAACAATCTCTTAACATCTCCAAAAAAAATAAACACATTTTAAGTAATTTGAATTAAAAAGATAATGAGCTATTTTCTTTTTTTAAACCTTGAGTGAGCAAGAATGTTGTCCACAAATGTACCAACATTTCTATTATGTAAATAGTTTATGATTAACGATTGCAATAATGTAGTTATTTTGTCAGATACATCTCCCTATTAGCTGAAATCTGTTTTTTTTTCTTCCCAAGGCCATTTTAGCTGTCACACTAGCTTTTCGGTCCGAACAGATTCACAAATCATAGGAATTTGCCGTGCTATGCAGATGTGGACTCCCTCCGAGGCATTTGTTTCTAGGCAAACCCTCCCTGTCCTTGCCGGGGCCAAGCCTGCTCCCTCCGTGTCTAAAGCCAGCGTGAGAAAAATGCTAACAAGTGTTATGTGCTATGAAATGAAATGAACACTGCACTCTGACAGACAAAACGCATTTCCTAGATTCATGAGAGTGCTATTAAACAAAGCAAGGAAAGTTCATTTCAAAACGTGACGTAGCTTTACTGGAATGTGCTGCTGTTTTAGGTAAATAAAGTATCTGCTAGCTTCTGACATGACTGACGGCATCTTTAAGTTGTGTTTGAGCATTTACATAAAGACTGGGCACGAGTATTTGGAGGTTATCCAAACGTACCATCAAAGTTGAAAGAAAGTCTTTCAAAATGTTGGATTTCACTGATTATTAGATGTGGCCTTGGACAATAAAGTCCACCCTTTCATCTGTGTTTCAAGGCAGAAAACTGGACACCTTTTCTCCCTAGAGAGAGAGAGAGTGCGAGAGAGAGAGAGAGAGAGGGGGGGGGGAGTAAGTGAGAGAGAGAGAGAGAGAGAGAGAGAGAGAGAGAGAGAGAGAGAGAGAGAGAGAGAGAGAGAGAGAGAGAGAAAGAGACAGTGCAGAGAGAGAAAGAGAAGCCTTGCTATTGAGAAAGGTTGCCGTAGGCAGACCTGGCTCTCAAGAGAAGACAGGCTAGGGGCCTCCCGAGTGGCGCAGTGGTCTAAGGCCACTAGAGATTCTGGGTTCAAGTCCAGGCTCTGTCGCAGCCGGCCGCGACAGGGGGACCCATGGGGCGGCACACAATTGGCCCAGTGTCGTCCGCATTAAGGGAGGGTTTGGCAGGCAGGGATGTCCTTGTCCTATCGAGCACTAGCGACTCCTGTGAAGGGCCGGGAACAGTGCACGCTGACACGGTACGGCGTTTCCTCCGACACATTGGTGCGGGTAGCTTCCTGGTTGAGCAGGCATTGCGTCAAGAAGCAGTGCGGCTTGGTTGGGTTGTATTTCGGAGGACGCACGGCTCTCGAGCTTCGCCTTTCCTGAGTCCGTACGGGAGTTGCAGCGATGAGACAAGACTGTAACTACCAATTGGATACCAGGAAATTGGGGAGAAAAAAAGGGTCAAAGAAAAAGGGAAGACAGACTATGTGCAACACTGCCCACAAAATGAGGTGGAAACTGAGCTGCACTTCCTAACCTCCTGCAAAATGTATGACCATATTAGAGACACACATTTCCCTCAGATTTCACAGACCCACAAAGAATTTGAAAACAAATCCAATTTAGATAAACGTTCATATCTATCTGTGCAATCACAGCAGCAAGATGTGTGACCTGTTGCCAAAAGAAAAGGGCAACCAGTGAAGAGCAAACTTTTACTTGAACTATTTGCCCATCGTTACAACACTGTATATAGAGATAACATGGCATTTGAAATGTCTTTATTCTTTTGGAGCCTCTGTGAGTGTAATACTCACTTTTTAGAGAGAGAGAGAGAGAGAGAGAGAGCGAGAGAGAGTGTGAGAGAGAGAGAGAGAAAGAGAGACAGAGAGAGATTAACAAAGGGGAAACGATAAGAGCTTTTTTAAAGTCAGACTGTTGAATGACCAAAGGCTTAATTTTTGGGGGAGTTGTAGAAAACTTTCTTTAAATGAAATACTCAACCGAGGGCACAGCCTTCATCTGGCTTTTGAAAGCTTTTTGGTAGCTTTTTAAAGTCTATCTTTTGTTGGGCACTCAGAAGTGTTCTTGTGTGTTCTAAACTAAACAGAACTAGGTCAAATCTCTCTAAAACTTCATGACCAGAATAAACCAAAGCCTTAGAGACCAGTAAGTATGACAATGTGTTTTCAGCTAAGTATTTGAAAAACATTTCCTCAGATGGGGCAATGTAGGTTTGCGAGCTTGGTAACTGCCCCTGAACATAACAAAAACGTATACTTTTAAAACTCTGCAATAAGATGAGTTAAGAGACAAGACTGTATTGCATCACGTATTTGCACAGAAATGTGCAAACAACAACACCATCTTATTGTGGTGCAAACTGGAGCCCCCCCAGTCAACATGTGTCCCTACAACACCCGTGTTTAATGTCACGCCTGAGGTGTTGCTGACAAGTGTGTCAGGTTACCATCTGTCACCCCTGACCACTGACCCCTAACATGTGACAGGGGGGGACCCCAAGTGGGACAGGTGTGTGTGTGTGTGTGTGTGTGTGTGTGTGTGTGTGTGTGTGTGTGTGTGTGTGTGTGTGTGTGTGTGTGTGTGTGTGTGTGTGTGTGTGTGTGTGTGTGTGTGTGTGTGTGTGTGTGTGTGTGTGTCTGTGTCTGTGTGTGTGTGTGTGTGTGTGTGTGTGTGTGTGTGTGTGTGTGTCTGTGTCTGTGTCTGTGTGTGTGTGTGTGTGTGTGTGTGTGTGTGTGTGTGTTTTAGACAGTAATGCCCCCTCACTCACCCTGCAGTAGTCATCGATGAAACGCAGCCTCTTCATGGCCACATCCCTCACATGACTCCGCCTGAACAGGATTTTACCTGAGGGAGGAAATGAGAGAAAGAGAGAGAATAGATGAGAAGGGACACATTTTAGATGTTATAGAGTGTAAAACCCGTAATAAATGAAAGACCAGTACAATCCTGTCTCGTAGCAGTGGGCAACCCTTCGGTTTGTTTGTGCATTACCACAGGCTAACTCTAGATGTCAGTAACACATGAAAGACTTCTGAACCACTACAATCGGACTCTCTTACTCTCATAGTGAACGGTCTTGTCCTGCGAGGACCTCTAACTGTGACTTGCCCACTTAACATATCAAATGGGATTTAAGCGCTTGGAGGTTATGTATCTAGTCTAACGCAGTGACTTCAAAGAAAAATGGCACCAGCCAATCTGAACACCCCTTACTCCAGGGCACGGTCACGGTCACTACAGTCCCACGAGAAGTGATCAAATTACCCTTCCTATGAACTGAAGACACAGAGGAAGAGAGGAAGAGCTGGGGACAGACTGTGTGCGTTCTGATTGCCAGTAATACTTTGAATGATGAATAGCAGAGGGATGATAGTGCAGTACTGGAGTTTCTTAGATCAGAGACCATCATGGGAAACAACAGGCAATTTTCAACCATAACTCTGACTCGCAATACCTAACCCAAGTCTTTGATGGCCAGCTGCTAGCACTGTGTGCAATTGAGTGAATCCTCTGGGTACCATCATTTCAAAGAAGTTGCCATGGACACATTTCCACATCTGGACTTAGACGAAGATATTGTATTTGGTGCGACTCATTTTGGAACACTGCTGACTACTGCCCTCTTGAACAGGTATCTCTTGCAAAAGAGATGTTATCTCGATGAGACTCTCCGGTGGTATGTAAACAGATAGAGGTGGATGTTTTGGTTGACATCCACGTGGCTTAATGTGAGGTGGGTTGGCGGGGTGGGGACTGCCTGACGACTCTGAATTCAATTCAATTCAATTCAATTCAATTCAAGGGGCTTTATTGGCATGGGAAACATGTGTTAACATTGCCAAAGCAAGTAAGGTATATAATATATAAAGTGAAATAAACAATAAAAAATAACAGTAGACATCACACATACAGAAGTTTCAAAACAATAAAGACATTACAAATGTCATATTATATATATATATATATATATATATACAGTGTTTTTACAATGTGCAAATGGTAAAGGACACAAGATAAAATAAATAAGCATAGATATGTGTTGTATTTACAATGGTGCGTGTTCTTCACTGGTTGCCCTTTTCTCGTGGCAACAGGTCACAAATCTTGCTGCTCTGATGGCACACTGTGGAATTTCACCCAGTAGATATGGGAGTTTTTCAAAATTGGATTTGTTTTCGAATTCTTTGTGGATCTGTGTAATCTGAGGGAAATATGTCTCTCTAATATGGTCATACATTGGGCAGGAGGTTAGGAAGTGCAGCTCAGTTTCCACCTCATTTTGTGGGCAGTGAGCACATAACCTGTCTTCTCTTGAGAGCCATGTCTGCCTACGTCGGCCTTTCTCAATAGCAAGGCTATGCTCGCTGAGTCTGTACATAGTCAAAGCTTTCCTTAATTTTGGGTCAGTCACAGTGGTCAGGTATTCTGCCGCTGTGTACTCTCTGTGTAGGGCCAAATAGCATTCTAGTTTGCTCTGTTTTTTTTGTTAATTCTTTCCAGTGTGTCAAGTAATTATCTTTTTGTTTTCTCATGATTTGGTTGGGTCTAATTGTGCTGCTGTCATGGGGCTCTGTAGGGTGTGTTTGTGAACAGAGCCCCAGGACCAGCTTGCTTAGGGACTCTTCTCCAGGTTCATCTCTCTGTAGGTGATGACTTTGTTGTGGAAGGTTTGGGAATCGCTTCCTTTTAGGTGGTTATAGAATTTAACTGCTCTTTTCTGGATTTTGATAATTAGTGGGTATCGGCCTAATTCTGCTCTGCATGCATTATTTGGTGTTCTACGTTGTACACTGAGGATATTTTTGCAGAATTCTGCGTGCAGAGTCTCAATTTGGTGTTTGTCCCATTTTGTGAAGTCTTGGTTGGTGAGCGGACCCCAGACCTCACAACCATAAAGGGCAATGGGCTCTATGACTGATTCAAGTATTTTTAGCCAAATCCTAATTGGTATGTTGAAATTTATGTTCCTTTTGATGGCATAGAATGCCCTTCTTGCCTTGTCTCTCAGATCGTTCACAGCTTTGTGGAAGTTACCTGTGGCGCTGATGTTTAGGCCAAGGTATGTATAGTTTTTTGTGTGCTCTAGGGCAACAGTGTCTAGATGGAATTTGTATTTGTGGTCCTGGTGACTGGACCTTTTTTGGAACACCATTATTTTGGTCTTACTGAGATTTACTGTCAGGGCCCAGGTCTGACAGAATCTGTGCATAAGATCTAGGTGCTGCTGTAGGCCCTCCTTGGTTGGTGACAGAAGCACCAGATCATCAGCAAACAGCATTGGAATTCTCCCAATGCTATGTGTTGGCTACATCCCTCGGCTAGAGCCTGCCATCATAGAGGCCGCTTGCGGCGACGAGGGGTGTTGTACAACACAAAGTCATCAGCGAATGGATCATCTCTAACCAGAGTATCAAAACCAATGACCAATATTCAAAACATTGCTTTGCCTACATGTGTTCTGGCTCGGGCCCAACCCATCGGCTTCTGGGACTGTGGCAACCAAGGGGGCCAGCAGGGAGCTACAAAGGAAGGAGCAGGACCTTGGTCAGCTCCAGAGGGCTTGCCAGGCCAAGGTGAGTCAGCACCATGGACAGCTCTACAGGCACCAACTGGGGCTGGTGAATCAACACCAATATTACCCAGTCCAGGTGCTGCAACCAATTGGCACCTGGAATTGGTCCCAGCTGTCCCTCGTTACTCCAAATGGGTATAAGTCGAGGTGCAGTCACTCGGGGGCTTGGGCAGACAGGCAGAGGTTACACCTAGTCCTCAGAAGAACCGGAGTGGGAATGAGAAGCACCTCGATCAGACGCCTAAGAAGGTACTAGGTGATGTTTGACTCTCTCTTCCTTTTCTTTGGCCCCAAAGGAAGAGGACCCATAACCGGACAGTGAGCCACCCGGCGCAAGTTGAGAGCATGTATTGAAACCCCGGACTCATCGTTCTTTCGCTCTCTCTCGTTCATTAACACAGGCGGTCCGAGGAGCCGCCCAGCCGGACACAGTCAGATAGTCCGAATGTGTTTGCGTTCTAGAAGGGTCGTGGAGGAAGTCAATACCAGACTCATTGTGGAGACGAAACAAACATTCGGGGTAGCCAGGCATGGCCAGGCATGGGTAGGGAGAGGGCTGAGAGCATGCGGTCTCCATCAGGCTCTAAGGGAGCATGTGGTCTACATCAGGCTCTGAGAGATGATGTGGTCTCCATCAGGCTCTGAGAGATAATGTGGTCTCCATCAGGCTTTGAGAGATAATGTGGTCTCCATCAGGCTTTAAGAGAGCATGTGGTCTCCATCAGGCTCTAAGAGAGCATGTGGTCTCCATCTGGCTCTAAGAGAGCATGTGGTCTCCATCAGGCTCTGAGAGATAATGAATGTTTCCACTCTCCATCAGGCTCTAAGAGAGCATGTGGTCTCCATTAGGCTTTAAGACAGCCTAACCAACATAAACAGTAAACAGCCAGAAGCCTCTCACTCACACAGGAGTGTTGTCTCTCTCTCGGTTCCACCATCTCTTCCTCGATCTCTTTTTCATTGTGTGTCTTTCACTCCCACACATCAGACAGACACACACTGTCAGCACCTGCCTGCTGCTGCACCTCAGAGAGACAGTCAACTGGATGGACCGACAGATGAATAATGTATGAACGACACTAGGAGGGGCGTCGATACGAGCAGGATACTGACACACACAGGATACTGACCCGGTGTAACTTCTTGCCTAGTCAGCACTATAGGTGACTTGACTGTCATGGTGGTGTCTGTCTGCCTCAAGTCAGACTGTACTTCCTTATAAACCCCAATAAGTACCTATGGATAATATAATGTCATTAGACCTTATGGCCATCTATGGCGAGAGACTGACCTGGGAGAAATGATGGAGACTGGACAGGGAGAAATGATGGAGACTGGACAGGGAGAAATGATGGAGACTGACCTGGGAGAAATGAAGGAGACTGGACAGGGAGAAATGATGGAGACTGGACAGGGAGAAATGATGGAGACTGGACAGGGAGAAATTATGGAGACTGGACCGGGAGAAATGATGGAGACTGGACCGGGAGAAATGATGGAGACTGACCTGGGAGAAATGAAGGAGACTGGACAGGGAGAAATTATGGAGACTGGACAGGGAGAAATGATGGAGACTGGACAGGGAGAAATTATGGAGACTGGACCGGGAGAAATGATGGAGACTGACCTGGGAGAAATGATGGAGACTGACCTGTGAGAAATGATGGAGACTGACCTGTGAGAAATGATGGAGACTGACCTGGGAGAAATGATGGAGACTGGACCGGGAGAAATGATGGAGACTGGACAGGGAGAAATGATGGAGACTGGACAGGGAGAAATGATGGAGACTGGACCGGGAGAAATGATGGAGACTGGACCGGGAGAAATGATGGAGACTGGACAGGGAGAAATGATGGAGACTGGACAGGGAGAAATGATGGAGACTGGACCGGGAGAAATGATGGAGACTGGACCGGGAGAAATGATGGAGACTGGACAGGGAGAAATGAAGGAGACTGACCTGGGAGAAATGATGGAGACTGGACAGGGAGAAATGATGGAGACTGGACAGGGAGAAATGATGGAGACTGGACAGGGAGAAATTATGGAGACTGGACCGGGAGAAATGATGGAGACTGACCTGGGAGAAATTATGGAGACTGACCTGGGAGAAATTATGGAGACTGACCTGGGAGAAATTATGGAGACTGACCTGGGAGAAATTATGGAGACTGGACCGGGAGAAATTATGGAGACTGGACCGGGAGAAATGAAGGAGACTGGACAGGGAGAAATTATGGAGACTGACCTGGGAGAAATGAAGGAGCCTGGACAGGGAGAAATTATGGAGACTGACCTGGGAGAAATGAAGGAGCCTGGACAGGGAGAAATGATGGAGACTGGACAGGGAGAAATGATGGAGACTGACCTGGGAGAAATGAAGGAGACTGGACAGGGAGAAATGATGGAGACTGACCTGGGAGAAATGATGGAGACTGGACCGGGAGAAATGATGGAGACTGGACCGGGAGAAATGATGGAGACTGGACAGGGAGAAATGATGGAGACTGGACCGGGAGAAATGATGGAGACTGACCTGGGAGAAATGAAGGAGCCTGGACAGGGAGAAATGATGGAGACTGGACCGGGAGAAATGATGGAGACTGGACCGGGAGAAATGATGGAGACTGGACAGGGAGAAATGATGGAGACTGGACAGGGAGAAATGATGGAGACTGGACCGGGAGAAATGATGGAGACTGGACAGGGAGAAATGATGGAGACTGGACAGGGAGAAATGATGGAGACTGGACAGGGAGAAATGATGGAGACTGGACAGGGAGAAATGATGGAGACTGACCTGGGAGAAATGAAGGAGCCTGGACAGGGAGAAATGATGGAGACTGGACAGGGAGAAATGATGGAGACTGGACCGGGAGAAATGATGGAGACTGGACAGGGAGAAATGATGGAGACTGGACAGGGAGAAATGATGGAGACTGGACAGGGAGAAATGATGGAGACTGGACAGGGAGAAATGATGGAGACTGACCTGGGAGAAATGAAGGAGCCTGGACAGGGAGAAATGATGGAGACTGGACAGGGAGAAATGATGGAGACTGGACAGGGAGAAATGATGGAGACTGACCTGGGAGAAATGAAGGAGCCTGGACAGGGAGAAATGATGGAGACTGACCTGGGAGAAATGAAGGAGACTGGACAGGGAGAAATTATGGAGACTGGACCGGGAGAAATGATGGAGACTGGACAGGGAGAAATGATGGAGACTGACCTGGGAGAAATGAAGGAGACTGGACAGGGAGAAATGAAGGAGCCTGGACAGGGAGAAATTATGGAGACTGGACAGGGAGAAATGATGGAGACTGGACAGGGAGAAATGATGGAGACTGACCTGGGAGAAATGAAGGAGACTGACCTGGGAGAAATGAAGGAGACTGGACAGGGAGAAATGAAGGAGACTGGACAGGGAGAAATGATGGAGACTCACCTGGGAGAAATGATGGAGACTGGACAGGGAGAAATGATGGAGACTCACCTGGGAGAAATGATGGAGACTGGACAGGGAGAAATGAAGGAGCCTGGACAGGGAGAAATGATGGAGACTCACCTGGGAGAAATGAAGGAGCCTGGACAGGGAGAAATGATGGAGACTCACCTGGGAGAAATGATGGAGACTGACCTGGGAGAAATGAAGGAGCCTGGACAGGGAGAAATGATGGAGACTCACCTGGGAGAAATGATGGAGACTGGACAGGGAGAAATGATGGAGACTGGACAGGGAGAAATGAAGGAGCCTGGACAGGGAGAAATGAAGGAGCCTGGACAGGGAGAAATGATGGAGACTCACCTGGGAGAAATGATGGAGACTGGACAGGGAGAAATGAAGGAGACTGGACAGGGAGAAATGAAGGAGCCTGGACAGGGAGAAATTATGGAGACTGGACAGGGAGAAATGATGGAGACTGGACAGGGAGAAATGATGGAGACTGAACTGGGAGAAATGAAGGAGACTCACCTGGGAGAAATGAAGGAGACTGGACAGGGAGAAATGAAGGAGACTGGACCGGGAGAAATGATGGAGACTGGACAGGGAGAAATGATGGAGACTGGACAGGGAGAAATGATGGAGACTGGACCGGGAGAAATGATGGAGACTGGACCGGGAGAAATGATGGAGACTGGACAGGGAGAAATGATGGAGACTGGACAGGGAGAAATGATGGAGACTGGACCGGGAGAAATGATGGAGACTCACCTGGGAGAAATGGTGGAGACTGACCTGGGAGAAATGAAGGAGCCTGGACAGGGAGAAATGATGGAGACTCACCTGGGAGAAATGATGGAGACTGGACAGGGAGAAATGATGGAGACTGGACAGGGAGAAATGAAGGAGCCTGGACAGGGAGAAATGAAGGAGCCTGGACAGGGAGAAATGATGGACACTCACCTGGGAGAAATGATGGAGACTGGACAGGGAGAAATGATGGAGACTGGACAGGGAGAAATGAAGGAGCCTGGACAGGGAGAAATGATGGAGACTGGAAAGGGAGAAATGATGGAGACTGACCTGGGAGAAATGATGGAGACTCACCTGGGAGAAATGATGGAGACTGGACAGGGAG
Source organism: Oncorhynchus masou masou (assembly GCF_036934945.1). Lineage (NCBI taxonomy): Eukaryota > Metazoa > Chordata > Actinopteri > Salmoniformes > Salmonidae > Oncorhynchus > Oncorhynchus masou. The sequence continues at coordinate 13,979,736 of NC_088215.1, forward strand.
AAATGAAGGAGACTCACCTGGGAGAAATGATGGAGACTGGACAGGGAGAAATGAAGGAGCCTGGACAGGGAGAAATGATGGAGACTGGACAGGGAGAAATGATGGAGACTCACCTGGGAGAAATGATGGAGACTGGACAGGGAGAAATGAAGGAGCCTGGACAGGGAGAAATGATGGAGACTCACCTGGGAGAAATGAAGGAGCCTGGACAGGGAGAAATGATGGAGACTCACCTGGGAGAAATGATGGAGACTGACCTGGGAGAAATGAAGGAGCCTGGACAGGGAGAAATGATGGAGACTGACCTGGGAGAAATGATGGAGACTGGACAGGGAGAAATGATGGAGACTGGACAGGGAGAAATGAAGGAGCCTGGACAGGGAGAAATGAAGGAGCCTGAACAGGGAGAAATGATGGAGACTCACCTGGGAGAAATGATGGAGACTGGACAGGGAGAAATGATGGAGACTGGACAGGGAGAAATGAAGGAGCCTGGACAGGGAGAAATGATGGAGACTGGACAGGGAGAAATGATGGAGACTGGACAGGGAGAAATGATGGAGACTGATCTGGGAGAAATGATGGAGACTGGACAGGGAGAAATGATGGAGACTGGACAGGGAGAAATGAAGGAGCCTGGACAGGGAGAAATGAAGGAGCCTGGACAGGGAGAAATGATGGAGACTCACCTGGGAGAAATGATGGAGACTGGACAGGGAGAAATGATGGAGACTGGACAGGGAGAAATGAAGGAGCCTGGACAGGGAGAAATGATGGAGACTGGACAGGGAGAAATGATGGAGACTGACCTGGGAGAAATGAAGGAGCCTGGACAGGGAGAAATGAAGGAGCCTGGACAGGGAGAAATGATGGAGACTGGACAGGGAGAAATGATGGAGACTGGACAGGGAGAAATGATGGAGACTGGACAGGGAGAAATGAAGGAGCCTGGACAGGGAGAAATGATGGAGACTCACCTGGGAGAAATGATGGAGACTGACCTGGGAGAAATGAAGGAGCCTGGACAGGGAGAAATGATGGAGACTCACCTGGGAGAAATGATGGAGACTGGACAGGGAGAAATGATGGAGACTGACCTGGGAGAAATGAAGGAGACTGGACAGGGAGAAATTATGGAGACTGGACAGGGAGAAATGATGGAGACTGGACAGGGAGAAATGATGGAGACTGGACAGGGAGAAATGATGGAGACTGGACCGGGAGAAATGATGGAGACTGACCTGGGAGAAATGATGGAGACTGACCTGTGAGAAATGATGGAGACTGACCTGTGAGAAATGATGGAGACTGACCTGGGAGAAATGATGGAGACTGGACCGGGAGAAATGATGGAGACTGGACAGGGAGAAATGATGGAGACTGGACAGGGAGAAATGATGGAGACTGGACCGGGAGAAATGATGGAGACTGGACCGGGAGAAATGATGGAGACTGGAAGGGAGAAATGATGGAGACTGGACAGGGAGAAATGATGGAGACTGGACCGGGAGAAATGATGGAGACTGGACCGGGAGAAATGATGGAGACTGGACAGGGAGAAATGAAGGAGACTGACCTGGGAGAAATGATGGAGACTGGACAGGGAGAAATGATGGAGACTGGACAGGGAGAAATGATGGAGACTGGACAGGGAGAAATTATGGAGACTGGACCGGGAGAAATGATGGAGACTGACCTGGGAGAAATTATGGAGACTGACCTGGGAGAAATTATGGAGACTGACCTGGGAGAAATTATGGAGACTGACCTGGGAGAAATTATGGAGACTGGACCGGGAGAAATTATGGAGACTGGACCGGGAGAAATGAAGGAGACTGGACAGGGAGAAATTATGGAGACTGACCTGGGAGAAATGAAGGAGCCTGGACAGGGAGAAATTATGGAGACTGACCTGGGAGAAATGAAGGAGCCTGGACAGGGAGAAATGATGGAGACTGGACAGGGAGAAATGATGGAGACTGACCTGGGAGAAATGAAGGAGACTGGACAGGGAGAAATGATGGAGACTGACCTGGGAGAAATGATGGAGACTGGACCGGGAGAAATGATGGAGACTGGACCGGGAGAAATGATGGAGACTGGACAGGGAGAAATGATGGAGACTGGACCGGGATAAATGATGGAGACTGACCTGGGAGAAATGAAGGAGCCTGGACAGGGAGAAATGATGGAGACTGGACCGGGAGAAATGATGGAGACTGGACCGGGAGAAATGATGGAGACTGGACAGGGAGAAATGATGGAGACTGGACAGGGAGAAATGATGGAGACTGGACTGGGAGAAATGATGGAGACTGGACAGGGAGAAATGATGGAGACTGGACAGGGAGAAATGATGGAGACTGGACAGGGAGAAATGATGGAGACTGGACAGGGAGAAATGATGGAGACTGACCTGGGAGAAATGAAGGAGCCTGGACAGGGAGAAATGATGGAGACTGGACAGGGAGAAATGATGGAGACTGGACCGGGAGAAATGATGGAGACTGGACAGGGAGAAATGATGGAGACTGGACAGGGAGAAATGATGGAGACTGGACAGGGAGAAATGATGGAGACTGGACAGGGAGAAATGATGGAGACTGACCTGGGAGAAATGAAGGAGCCTGGACAGGGAGAAATGATGGAGACTGGACAGGGAGAAATGATGGAGACTGGACAGGGAGAAATGATGGAGACTGACCTGGGAGAAATGAAGGAGCCTGGACAGGGAGAAATGATGGAGACTGACCTGGGAGAAATGAAGGAGACTGGACAGGGAGAAATTATGGAGACTGGACCGGGAGAAATGATGGAGACTGGACAGGGAGAAATGATGGAGACTGACCTGGGAGAAATGAAGGAGACTGGACAGGGAGAAATGAAGGAGCCTGGACAGGGAGAAATTATGGAGACTGGACAGGGAGAAATGATGGAGACTGGACAGGGAGAAATGATGGAGACTGACCTGGGAGAAATGAAGGAGACTGACCTGGGAGAAATGAAGGAGACTGGACAGGGAGAAATGAAGGAGACTGGACAGGGAGAAATGATGGAGACTCACCTGGGAGAAATGATGGAGACTGGACAGGGAGAAATGATGGAGACTCACCTGGGAGAAATGATGGAGACTGGACAGGGAGAAATGAAGGAGCCTGGACAGGGAGAAATGATGGAGACTCACCTGGGAGAAATGAAGGAGCCTGGACAGGGAGAAATGATGGAGACTCACCTGGGAGAAATGATGGAGACTGACCTGGGAGAAATGAAGGAGCCTGGACAGGGAGAAATGATGGAGACTCACCTGGGAGAAATGATGGAGACTGGACAGGGAGAAATGATGGAGACTGGACAGGGAGAAATGAAGGAGCCTGGACAGGGAGAAATGAAGGAGCCTGGACAGGGAGAAATGATGGAGACTCACCTGGGAGAAATGATGGAGACTGACCTGGGAGAAATGAAGGAGCCTGGACAGGGAGAAATGATGGAGACTCACCTGGGAGAAATGATGGAGACTGGACAGGGAGAAATGATGGAGACTGGTCAGGGAGAAATGAAGGAGCCTGGACAGGGAGAAATGAAGGAGCCTGGACAGGGAGAAATGATGGAGACTCACCTGGGAGAAATGATGGAGACTGGACAGGGAGAAATGAAGGAGACTGGACAGGGAGAAATGAAGGAGCCTGGACAGGGAGAAATTATGGAGACTGGACAGGGAGAAATGATGGAGACTGGACAGGGAGAAATGATGGAGACTGAACTGGGAGAAATGAAGGAGACTGACCTGGGAGAAATGAAGGAGACTGGACAGGGAGAAATGAAGGAGACTGGACCGGGAGAAATGATGGAGACTGGACAGGGAGAAATGATGGAGACTGGACAGGGAGAAATGATGGAGACTGGACCGGGAGAAATGATGGAGACTGGACCGGGAGAAATGATGGAGACTGGACAGGGAGAAATGATGGAGACTGGACAGGGAGAAATGATGGAGACTGGCCCGGGAGAAATGATGGAGACTCACCTGGGAGAAATGATGGAGACTGTCCTGGGAGAAATGAAGGAGCCTGGACAGGGAGAAATGATGGAGACTCACCTGGGAGAAATGATGGAGACTGGACAGGGAGAAATGATGGAGACTGGACAGGGAGAAATGAAAGAGCCTGGACAGGGAGAAATGAAGGAGCCTGGACAGGGAGAAATGATGGACACTCACCTGGGAGAAATGATGGAGACTGGACAGGGAGAAATGATGGAGACTGGACAGGGAGAAATGAAGGAGCCTGGACAGGGAGAAATGATGGAGACTGGAAAGGGAGAAATGATGGAGACTGACCTGGGAGAAATGATGGAGACTCACCTGGGAGAAATGATGGAGACTGGACAGGGAGAAATGAAGGAGACTCACCTGGGAGAAATGATGGAGACTGGACAGGGAGAAATGAAGGAGCCTGGACAGGGAGAAATGATGGAGACTGGACAGGGAGAAATGATGGAGACTCACCTGGGAGAAATGATGGAGACTGGACAGGGAGAAATGAAGGAGCCTGGACAGGGAGAAATGATGGAGACTCACCTGGGAGAAATGAAGGAGCCTGGACAGGGAGAAATGATGGAGACTCACCTGGGAGAAATGATGGAGACTGACCTGGGAGAAATGAAGGAGCCTGGACAGGGAGAAATGATGGAGACTGACCTGGGAGAAATGATGGAGACTGGACAGGGAGAAATGATGGAGACTGGACAGGGAGAAATGAAGGAGCCTGGACAGGGAGAAATGAAGGAGCCTGAACAGGGAGAAATGATGGAGACTCACCTGGGAGAAATGATGGAGACTGGACAGGGAGAAATGATGGAGACTGGACAGGGAGAAATGAAGGAGCCTGGACAGGGAGAAATGATGGAGACTGGACAGGGAGAAATGATGGAGACTGGACAGGGAGAAATGATGGAGACTGACCTGGGAGAAATGATGGAGACTGGACAGGGAGAAATGATGGAGACTGGACAGGGAGAAATGAAGGAGCCTGGACAGGGAGAAATGAAGGAGCCTGGACAGGGAGAAATGATGGAGACTCACCTGGGAGAAATGATGGAGACTGGACAGGGAGAAATGATGGAGACTGGACAGGGAGAAATGAAGGAGCCTGGACAGGGAGACTGGACAGGGAGAAATGATGGAGACTGACCTGGGAGAAATGAAGGAGCCTGGACAGGGAGAAATGAAGGAGCCTGGACAGGGAGAAATGATGGAGACTGGACAGGGAGAAATGATGGAGACTGGACAGGGAGAAATGATGGAGACTCACCTGGGAGAAATGAAGGAGCCTGGACAGGGAGAAATGATGGAGACTCACCTGGGAGAAATGATGGAGACTGACCTGGGAGAAATGAAGGAGCCTGGACAGGGAGAAATGATGGAGACTCACCTGGGAGAAATGATGGAGACTGGACAGGGAGAAATGATGGAGACTGGACAGGGAGAAATGAAGGAGCCTGGACAGGGAGAAATGAAGGAGCCTGGACAGGGAGAAATGATGGAGACTCACCTGGGAGAAATGAAGGAGACTGGACAGGGAGAAATGAAGGAGACTGGACCGGGAGAAATGATGGAGACTGGACAGGGAGAAATGATGGAGACTGGACAGGGAGAAATGATGGAGACTGGACCGGGAGAAATGATGGAGACTGGACCGGGAGAAATGATGGAGACTGGACAGGGAGAAATGATGGAGACTGGACAGGGAGAAATGATGGAGACTGGCCCGGGAGAAATGATGGAGACTCACCTGGGAGAAATGATGGAGACTGACCTGGGAGAAATGAAGGAGCCTGGACAGGGAGAAATGATGGAGACTCACCTGGGAGAAATGATGGAGACTGGACAGGGAGAAATGATGGAGACTGGACAGGGAGAAATGAAAGAGCCTGGACAGGGAGAAATGAAGGAGCCTGGACAGGGAGAAATGATGGACACTCACCTGGGAGAAATGATGGAGACTGGACAGGGAGAAATGATGGAGACTGGACAGGGAGAAATGAAGGAGCCTGGACAGGGAGAAATGATGGAGACTGGAAAGGGAGAAATGATGGAGACTGACCTGGGAGAAATGATGGAGACTCACCTGGGAGAAATGATGGAGACTGGACAGGGAGAAATGAAGGAGACTCACCTGGGAGAAATGATGGAGACTGGACAGGGAGAAATGAAGGAGCCTGGACAGGGAGAAATGATGGAGACTGGACAGGGAGAAATGATGGAGACTCACCTGGGAGAAATGATGGAGACTGGACAGGGAGAAATGAAGGAGCCTGGACAGGGAGAAATGATGGAGACTCACCTGGGAGAAATGAAGGAGCCTGGACAGGGAGAAATGATGGAGACTCACCTGGGAGAAATGATGGAGACTGACCTGGGAGAAATGAAGGAGCCTGGACAGGGAGAAATGATGGAGACTGACCTGGGAGAAATGATGGAGACTGGACAGGGAGAAATGATGGAGACTGGACAGGGAGAAATGAAGGAGCCTGGACAGGGAGAAATGAAGGAGCCTGAACAGGGAGAAATGATGGAGACTCACCTGGGAGAAATGATGGAGACTGGACAGGGAGAAATGATGGAGACTGGACAGGGAGAAATGAAGGAGCCTGGACAGGGAGAAATGATGGAGACTGGACAGGGAGAAATGATGGAGACTGGACAGGGAGAAATGATGGAGACTGACCTGGGAGAAATGATGGAGACTGGACAGGGAGAAATGATGGAGACTGGACAGGGAGAAATGAAGGAGCCTGGACAGGGAGAAATGAAGGAGCCTGGACAGGGAGAAATGATGGAGACTCACCTGGGAGAAATGATGGAGACTGGACAGGGAGAAATGATGGAGACTGGACAGGGAGAAATGAAGGAGCCTGGACAGGGAGACTGGACAGGGAGAAATGATGGAGACTGACCTGGGAGAAATGAAGGAGCCTGGACAGGGAGAAATGAAGGAGCCTGGACAGGGAGAAATGATGGAGACTGGACAGGGAGAAATGATGGAGACTGGACAGGGAGAAATGATGGAGACTCACCTGGGAGAAATGAAGGAGCCTGGACAGGGAGAAATGATGGAGACTCACCTGGGAGAAATGATGGAGACTGACCTGGGAGAAATGAAGGAGCCTGGACAGGGAGAAATGATGGAGACTCACCTGGGAGAAATGATGGAGACTGGACAGGGAGAAATGATGGAGACTGGACAGGGAGAAATGAAGGAGCCTGGACAGGGAGAAATGAAGGAGCCTGGACAGGGAGAAATGATGGAGACTCACCTGGGAGAAATGATGGAGACTGGACAGGGAGAAATGATGGAGACTGGACAGGGAGAAATGAAGGAGCCTGGACAGGGAGAAATGATGGAGACTGGACAGGGAGAAATGATGGAGACTGGACAGGGAGAAATGATGGAGACTGACCTGGGAGAAATGAAGGAGCCTGGACAGGGAGAAATGAAGGAGCCTGGACAGGGAGAAATGATGGAGACTGGACAGGGAGAAATGATGGAGACTGGACAGGGAGAAATGATGGAGACTCACCTGGGAGAAATGATGGAGACTGGACAGGGAGAAATGAAGGAGCCTGGACAGGGAGAAATGATGGAGACTCACCTGGGAGAAATGAAGGAGCCTGGACAGGGAGAAATGATGGAGACTCACCTGGGAGAAATGATGGAGACTGACCTGGGAGAAATGAAGGAGCCTGGACAGGGAGAAATGATGGAGACTCACCTGGGAGAAATGATGGAGACTGGACAGGGAGAAATGATGGAGACTGGACAGGGAGAAATGAAGGAGCCTGGACAGGGAGAAATGAAGGAGCCTGGACAGGGAGAAATGATGGAGACTCACCTGGGAGAAATGATGCAGACTGGACAGGGAGAAATGAAGGAGACTGGACAGGGAGAAATGAAGGAGCCTGGACAGGGAGAAATTATGGAGACTGGACAGGGAGAAATGATGGAGACTGGACAGGGAGAAATGATGGAGACTGAACTGGGAGAAATGAAGGAGACTGACCTGGGAGAAATGAAGGAGACTGGACAGGGAGAAATGAAGGAGACTGGACCGGGAGAAATGATGGAGACTGGACAGGGAGAAATGATGGAGACTGGACAGGGAGAAATGATGGAGACTGGACCGGGAGAAATGATGGAGACTGGACCGGGAGAAATGATGGAGACTGGACAGGGAGAAATGATGGAGACTGGACAGGGAGAAATGATGGAGACTGGACCGGGAGAAATGATGGAGACTCACCTGGGAGAAATGATGGAGACTGACCTGGGAGAAATGAAGGAGCCTGAACAGGGAGAAATGATGGAGACTCACCTGGGAGAAATGATGGAGACTGGACAGGGAGAAATGATGGAGACTGGACAGGGAGAAATGAAGGAGCCTGGACAGGGAGAAATGAAGGAGCCTGGACAGGGAGAAATGATGGACACTCACCTGGGAGAAATGATGGAGACTGGACAGGGAGAAATGATGGAGACTGGACAGGGAGAAATGAAGGAGCCTGGACAGGGAGAAATGATGGAGACTGGAAAGGGAGAAATGATGGAGACTGACCTGGGAGAAATGATGGAGACTCACCTGGGAGAAATGATGGAGACTGGACAGGGAGAAATGAAGGAGACTCACCTGGGAGAAATGATGGAGACTGGACAGGGAGAAATGAAGGAGCCTGGACAGGGAGAAATGATGGAGACTGGACAGGGAGAAATGATGGAGACTCACCTGGGAGAAATGATGGAGACTGGACAGGGAGAAATGAAGGAGCCTGGACAGGGAGAAATGATGGAGACTCACCTGGGAGAAATGAAGGAGCCTGGACAGGGAGAAATGATGGAGACTCACCTGGGAGAAATGATGGAGACTGACCTGGGAGAAATGAAGGAGCCTGGACAGGGAGAAATGATGGAGACTGACCTGGGAGAAATGATGGAGACTGGACAGGGAGAAATGATGGAGACTGGACAGGGAGAAATGAAGGAGCCTGGACAGGGAGAAATGAAGGAGCCTGAACAGGGAGAAATGATGGAGACTCACCTGGGAGAAATGATGGAGACTGGACAGGGAGAAATGATGGAGACTGGACAGGGAGAAATGAAGGAGCCTGGACAGGGAGAAATGATGGAGACTGGACAGGGAGAAATGATGGAGACTGGACAGGGAGAAATGATGGAGACTGACCTGGGAGAAATGATGGAGACTGGACAGGGAGAAATGATGGAGACTGGACAGGGAGAAATGAAGGAGCCTGGACAGGGAGAAATGAAGGAGCCTGGACAGGGAGAAATGATGGAGACTCACCTGGGAGAAATGATGGAGACTGGACAGGGAGAAATGATGGAGACTGGACAGGGAGAAATGAAGGAGCCTGGACAGGGAGACTGGACAGGGAGAAATGATGGAGACTGACCTGGGAGAAATGAAGGAGCCTGGACAGGGAGAAATGAAGGAGCCTGGACAGGGAGAAATGATGGAGACTGGACAGGGAGAAATGATGGAGACTGGACAGGGAGAAATGATGGAGACTCACCTGGGAGAAATGAAGGAGCCTGGACAGGGAGAAATGATGGAGACTCACCTGGGAGAAATGATGGAGACTGACCTGGGAGAAATGAAGGAGCCTGGACAGGGAGAAATGATGGAGACTCACCTGGGAGAAATGATGGAGACTGGACAGGGAGAAATGATGGAGACTGGACAGGGAGAAATGAAGGAGCCTGGACAGGGAGAAATGAAGGAGCCTGGACAGGGAGAAATGATGGAGACTCACCTGGGAGAAATGATGGAGACTGGACAGGGAGAAATGATGGAGACTGGACAGGGAGAAATGAAGGAGCCTGGACAGGGAGAAATGATGGAGACTGGACAGGGAGAAATGATGGAGACTGGACAGGGAGAAATGATGGAGACTGACCTGGGAGAAATGAAGGAGCCTGGACAGGGAGAAATGAAGGAGCCTGGACAGGGAGAAATGATGGAGACTGGACAGGGAGAAATGATGGAGACTGGACAGGGAGAAATGATGGAGACTGACCTGGGAGAAATGAAGGAGCCTGGACAGGGAGAAATGATGGAGACTGACCTGGGAGAAATGATGGAGACTGGACAGGGAGAAATGATGGAGACTGGACAGGGAGAAATGATGGAGACTGGACAGGGAGAAATGATGGAGACTGGACCGGGAGAAATGATGGAGACTGGACAGGGAGAAATGATGGAGACTGGACAGGGAGAAATGATGGAGACTGGACAGGGAGAAATGATGGAGACTGACCTGGGAGAAATGAAGGAGACTGGACAGGGAGAAATGATGGAGACTCACCTGGGAGAAATGGGATGATTCTCTTCTTGGGATCTTTCTGCCCTCCCTCGATTGGGAACTTGTCAAGAATCTGCATCTGTAAAGAGCAACACACAGAGCATTTTTTTAAATTCATTTATTAAGAGGGAGAGAAATATTTGGCAAACATTTACAAATATACTTCTTCTCAATACAGCTCACTGAGGAATTCAAAAGTGTTTCATTTCATTGAATTTCATTGAAAGAAACAGCTGGGCTCAGTATTTAAAATTCCCCGCCACCACGATCACAGCATCAGAGAGTATATCATATCAAAGTTCGGACACATTTTAAATTCCCATTCGGACAAGGACAAACGCTGCATGGTGTTTTGCTGCTCGCGGTGGAGGAGTTAATGCGAGTCGATTTATTCATAAAGACGCCGTGGTACCAAAGGAGGAGAAGTGCTGACACCGGGGTTAGAGGGAACTGCACGCAAACACACACACACACACACACACACACACACACACACACACACACACACACACACACACACACAGGGGTACTTTTTCCACACTCACACACACACAAACTGCAGAGGTCAGAGATGCCAGGCAGTGTCGGCCATATTGTGTTTGTCCAATTTCAACCCCTAAATAAATCATCCAGGGGGGGGGGTTAGGGATTAGGAAACGGAAATGGGGCTGTGGGTGAAGAAGCCTATACTGTCTGCAGCATATGTACTGTAATAAGAGAAGAGAGAGAATGAGAGAGAAAAGATAGAGAGGAAAAGATAAGGGAAATGTGTGTGTGTGTGTGTGTGTGTGTGTGTGTGTGTGTGTGTGTGTGTGTGTGTGTGTGTGTGTGTGTGTGTGTGTGTGTGTGTGTGTGTGTGTGTGTGTGTGTGTGTGTGTGTGTGTGTGAGTGGGCTGCTCATTTGACGGCTACATGGAACAGGCCTTTGCCGACAAGCTGCTTAAATACCAGCCCCTCACGGCACGCTTGGACAGCCTCGGGTGGAGGTGCAAGCTGGTGGCGCTTATATTTGGCAGTCTCTGCCACGTACACAGCCTTGCAGTGTGCGACCTCCTGATTGCAGGCCTGACAAAAACTAGGGCAAAGCAGTAGGCTGGATACTGCTGTGTCTCTGCTGTCCTGGGAAGCATAGCATAGAAGGAGGTGCTGTCTGTACCCTTGAGTGCCATGCATACAGGAACCTTTGAAATGTTTGGAACCTTTTTTAATGTAAATTTGATTGGTGGATGATTTATCTATTATTTATGTAAAGTATTTATTGTGTGTGTGTGTGTGTGTGTGTGTGTGTGTGTGTGTGTGTGTGTGTGTGTGTGTGTGTGTGTGTGTGTGCGTGCGTGTGTTCCTGTGTGTGTGTGTTCCTGTGTGTGTGTGTTCCTGTGTGTGTTCCTGTTTGTGTTCCTGTGTGTGTTCCTGTGTGTGTTCCTGTGTGTGTTCCTGTGTGTGTTCCTGTTTGTGTTCCTGTGTGTGTTCCTGTGTGTGTTCCTGTGTGTGTTCCTGCGTGCTTATGTATGCAGGTGTGTGTGACAGAGAAAGAGACACAGAAAAACAGAGAGAGAAAGAGAGAGACCACACACCATAAATCTGGTGTGCATCAGGGCAGGGTAAAGACCCAGAGCAATACGGGGACGAGGGACTGGTCCAAACCCAGTTCTCTCTCTGTGTCTGGGTCAGCATACGTATATACACAGCCCCATGTTGACTGGGTTTTTCCAGAAACTAAACTCGGCTTGGGTTCTCTTTCTCATAGAAATAGATTTACTAGAACAGAAATTCCCATTCATATCAATGGGTCTGTGATTTTATTATTTCGTTTTTTTCACCTTTATTTAACCAGGTAGGCCAGTTGAGAACAAGTTCCCATTTACAACTGCAACCTGGCCAAGATAAAGCATAGCAGTGCGACACAAACAACAACCACCAAGTTACACATGGAATAAACAAGCGTACAGTCAATAACACAATAGAAAAGTATATATACAGTGTGTGCAAATGAGGTAAGATAAGGGAGGTAAGACAATAAATAGGTCATACTTGCAAAATAATTACAATTTAGCAATTAAACACTGGAGTGATAGATGTGCAGAAGATGAATGTTCAAGTATGTGCAAGTAGAGATAATAACAGTATGGGGATGAGGTAGTTGGATGGGCTATTTCCAGATGGGCTATGTACAGGTGCAGTGATCTGTGAGCTCCTCTGACAGCTGGTGCTTAAAGTCACAGAGGGAGATATGAGTCTCCAGCTTCAGTGAAACAGTGATGGGTGGGCTGGCGGTATTCTATTTGTATGTCTTCCCTGACTGGGATCGCAGCTCAGTTCAGTCTTGTTTTGCTCTCATAGGGGAAAAACTCTGTATGCCTTGTCCCAGTGGAGGGGGTGGTCTTCCGGGAGGGTAAGCTGCTGAGTGTGGTCCACTCTGAACTGAAAGCAATGTTGGTGGTTTGAATGCTTGAGCCAAACAACTGAGCCTAGCTTAACATAAAGGGTGGGCTTAAACTTTTTCTGACCAAAATGTAGCTGTAAGTGAGAAGTAGGTAGCGGTAGCTAAACGGTAGCAATGGGAGTTGGTATGTTACAACTAGGAGTTACTGTCTCGGCAGTTAAAGTATGTCAACAAAGCCTAATGAGGTAAGAAGAAAGAAGGAATGTAAGAGGTACCTTGACAGTTACTGCGACGTTACTGTGGTGCTGTGTAGGCGTTGTAAATTGAGGGTTCAGATCACTAAAACACAAAACATGGTCCAGCTGTTGTCTGCTTCAATTGAACAAAGAGTTTGCTGAGTTGTCTAATTTCCTCATTCAACATACTGAATCAAGTTAACTATCTCCACTCTGTTTATTAGTGGTTCGATCCAAATGATCCGAGTTTGCCTCGTTGGACCAAATTCAAAACTTGTAAATGTTTTTTTAAAATTGCAGCAGATTGACGTTCCTCTTCCCTCACCCTAAAATACCCAGAACTCTCCCTTTCTTCTCCCCATCTCTCCTCCTCCCCCCGGACAGACCCCAGGCTCTCGGAGATGCGTTTTCCCCATCCCCATCTCATCGGCACATGTGGGACCACAGAAAAATGTTGTCTCTCCGAATAGGGGCGAGGGGAGCTCATTCCAGCACCACCAAAACAGGGTGGAATAAAAATCCCAGGACGACGTGGGGTGGAGAAGAAAAAAGAATGCAAAAACGCAGCCTTATTCAGAACAATAGTCCCAGTCGATAATCACGTAACAATAAGAAACTCTCCTCGCCCACGCCCAACAATTTACCCCCATTATATAAGAGGCAACCTTGTGGTCGATTCTTTTGTAACAAAAAATGTAGAAAAGCAGCTGCTCTGTTTAATGTAACCAGGTGAAAAACATCCCGACTTCCGGTTCGCTATCCTCCCGTGTAAGGAAATAGAGCCTGCTGTAAGAACGCTGTGCTGTGGCTTCAGGCTAATTGTCGTTGGAGAGTGAGGAATGTGGGATCCTCGTGTCCAAGTAGGATGCACGTACCTATGTCTGTGGGGAAACATTTCATCACAGGTAAGACATTTCACTTGCTTGATGAAGTCAGTTTGTAACTCCACTCATTACTTGTAGCTGTATAGTCCACTCCCTCACGTGGCTGCTAGTGCCATCACAAAGAGTGGCGAGAGGGAACCCTACAATATCATGCTTTTCTACGTAGTGAGAACGGTCGGGAGCAGGCAATGTTGAAAAGTCATCGTTAGACATCTTTTCTAAAATGTAGTTTTGTAATTGACTAAAAGACGCAGACAACAAGACAATTGCATCTGAAAAAGGTCAAGTATTTGCTGTGAGCCAATGGGATAACCTAGGTAACCACAGGTTGTTTCCCCCAGGCGAGCAGGCCGCAACGTTCTATCTAATACCAACTGGGACTATGGCTGGAGCTACTCTACTTCTCAGACCTGACTCTGTCTCCTTGGTAACCAGCCGAGAGAGAATGAGTGTGAGTGTTCTGAAGCGTTCTGATTGGATAAGGCTGTGAGGCTCTGGACCACTATTAGAGGAGTCAGAAAAAAAAGAGACACACAAAATGTTTCTCTTCCTCTATTGTCAGTGAGTATCTCTATGAATTCGACACCATATATCCCTACACCAACTCTGCTATGAGGTCATTATTGCTGCATTCACATGCTAGTCGGGAAAAAAACAGAAACTCCAAAATGTCTGACCTGCTAACTGGTTGAACGTGTATAACTACAACCAGTTAGCAAGACGTACATTTCTGAGCTTCCGAGTCAAATCAAATCAAATGTTATTGGTCGCATAAAGACATTTAGAACCCTCGCTTCAACAGTTCCGACTAGCACTTGAACCCGGCACTGCTTGTGAAATCCGAGGTGCACTGTAACAAGGCGTTGGTGTTGGAAATGTGCTTTGAATATGGATAACATTGTAGGCTACAGCCCACAGCTGCAGCAGGCCCCTCTTCATATCATGCACAGTGGCTTATAATAGGCACGCCATATATGGAGTTGTGGGAATGAGTTGAGAGAGAGAGAGAGAGAGAGAGAGAGAGAGGGGAATATTGGCACATTGTAATACACTGGACATGGCTGATATATGTCTTTATCTTCTTTAAACCTTTTTGAGTGCAATGTTTACTGTTAATTTCTAATAGTTTTTTGTTGATGTTGTTGAATGTGTTTATTCTCACTTTTGTTTATTGTTTATTCTCTTGCTTTGGCAATGTAAACATATGTTTCCCATGCAAAAAAAAGCCCATTTGAATTTGAGAGAGAGAGAGAGAGAGAGAGCGCATGGACACGCATCACTTCCTGGTGACAATCATGTGACCTGTGAAGAGTGACTCAAGAGGAGCTACCCTTGGTTGAACCACACAGATGACAGAGCTCAGTGGCAGAACACACAGTCGCACACAGATAGACGCACAAGTACACAAAGACACACACACACACACTTAGCAGCTCCCCACTTATGAAACAAACTCACGACCCACATAACACTGAAGAACCATGTGATCCCACCATTTCCACAGCAATGATCACATGTTTCCACTGAGAATCAAACCAACTCTAAACAATCAAAAGCAGTCAGATTTACTCAGAATGAGAATGAGTCTTTCTAGCTTGAAATGGTGGTAATTCATTTCCTTGCCTGGAGCCCAAATGGTACACTCCTCGCTATACTGTACATTGCACTACATTTACATTACATTTAAGTCATTTAGCAGACGCTCTTATCCAGAGCGACTTACAAATTGGTGAATTCACCTTCTGACATCCTGTGGAACAGCCACTTTTCACTTTTGGGCCCTGGTCAAACGTGGTGCACTATGAAGGGAGTAGGATGCCGTGTGAGATGCAGCCCTGGACTCTCTCTCTCTCTCTAGCAACTCGCTTTAATCCACTAATTACAATACATGTTGGTGTAAACAAGGCAGGCAATAAAAGGGGGTTGAAGGGGGAGGGAGGGAAGTGTTAAAACTAATTGATATTTTGCCTGTCTAGTATTGCCAGAACAGAACACAGGTTCCTCCCTTATTCCTTCTTAATCCTGCCACGACCAGCCTGGTCCCAGATCTGTTTGTGCTACCTTGTGATATTGGCCATGTGAGTTAGGCTAGACAGCACAAACAGATCTGGGACCAGGCTATACCACTCCAGCGCAATATCCACACAAAAGACAGACCGACTGAGGAAACGAATGGACAACATGAATCAAGTCTGGACATGCATTAGTGGCCCGGGGTATCGAGTTTCTAGAGACAGATGTCTGGATCCGGGGGAACAGGGGTTAGCGAATAGCGAGCTAGTGCTCCCTCCAACCACAATCATTCACAGTTGCGGCTCTATATATAAATTGGAACCTTGGCATTCGATCTCGACAAATCACAGCTCGGTGCCTCCAGGTGTCTTGATGGAACCTGTATTAACCCATTTCAGAAGGGGGTGAGGTGATGTATGGATTCGAGTTAGTGGAGAAATTGGCTATATTCTGGTAAAGTCAATTGGGAGTGTTGTTAGGTTGTAACCCTGTAGGTTCCACTTGAAGCTCCCCAGTCCCAAGGCAACAGGTGCTGGGATGTGGTAATGTCCATCATAGCTCCAGCTCTCCTCTTCCAGCTTCCAGACTCCAGATCCGGCCTTGGCCTGGAACAAGACTCCAGGGAAAGGCTATGGAAGTCTTAGGAAGCCCATCATCATCATACCATGGATTGGAACGGGAATGGGATCCAGGGGTTGGAATTTCAAGCTTACTGTATCCCAAGGCTTGGTGCTGTAGTTTTGGGGCTAGTCATTAACACGCTTTTGTAGGCTTTATTACACAACCGTGGGAACTGGAAAGACCCAATGGATCTTTGGGTCTAGATCTGTACATTATAACGCACAGGTGAACCCTGTCTTGCAGTTGTTCTACTTCACGCAGTGCTCGAGAACGCATGAGCCCATGGGATGAAAGAACTCGAGAGAAACGCTGAAATAAACACTGGAGTAGAGAAGGGGGAAAAGTGCAGTGGTTTGAGTTTCTCTGCATCTCGGCTCCTAATTTAAAGGCATCAAGTCGAGGAATAACTATTTTAGTTGCCGTGTGTATCTACTGCAATGAGACCAAGGCAACCCTTCCCATCATAGTACATTACTTAAATACTGTGAGAAACAAAACCACTATCATGTTTCACTCTCTTAGTGTGAGAAGGTTGGCACTCGAGACAAGGGGTCTGATATCAATGTAGTTATGGCAGTAAATGTTGCCGTCAATCCTGAAAGCTTTGACGGTAGTTTTCCAGTCACCCTGCCACCCTCTTCCTGACCACAACTAACTCTACCCTTGATCCAGAACATCCTCTTCTTCTGTGGCCATTGGGCACAAACCCCACCAAAGCACGAAGAACATGGCTTCAGGTTACCAACTGCAGCTTTCTGCTTCAGTTAAAGGTAGAAGAATAGGCCAGCCATCTTACAGTTGAGTGCAGAGAGAGAGAGAGAGAGAGAGAGAGAGAGACCTCAGCCCTGTAACGGTACCTAAATTAGCCTAGCGCTCAGCCAACATTCTCAGAGTTTCCATGCTTGGAATCAGGACAAACTTTGAGCCACGTGGCCAGACCACAAGCCCAGAGGGAGAGGCAGCAGGAAGGGATGCCTGCGCCCCTGGTGTGTGCCCCGTACGCTCTGCCCGCGCTCCCAAGGGCGTGGAGGGGAAATGAGACTCCTGACAGAGGTTGCATTTTTCTCCTTTCCACAAAAAAAACAGGGTTATTTCAGGTCTATTTCATTATAAGACAATATAGTTCAAATGAAAAGTGGGGCAGAGTTGAGAATCTGGTCATAGGACACGGTTGAGAATGCCAGCTGCTGTCTTGAACATGTATGTCCTGCAAAATACCTTTATAAACAAAGCTTTCATGGAAAGTAGTGTTTTTGTCAGAGTATTTCTAAAAGGGATATTGTACCTGAACTGAAGATCTTTCCTCAAAGCTCTCCCTGTCTATCCCCATCAGATGTAATCCGATTTGAGGGGGAAAGCCAGAGAGAGAGGAGAGAGAGTGGAATTGGATCATCTGTAATAGAAAGATTGGCTGGGTAATTGGGATGAGCACCAGCGATACATCACACACACACACACACACACACACACACACACAGACACAAATCCTCACAAGACCACCATCCTCAAAAGTCTCTAGCCCCGAGCTGTGCGTAAGCTAATGCATTTGACCTGTAGGTGGAGTGGGCCTCGGATTAGCTGAAAATTCCCTCTCAAAACAAGAAAGGAAAGAGACCGGAAACGAGAAAGAACGACAGAGAGAGAGAGAGAGAGAGAGAGAGAGAGAGAGAGAGAGAGAGAGAGAGAGAGAGAGAGAGACGGATTATAATTAACGGTGTGAACCACTGTGTGAGGCGCCAGGTTCAGGGCCGTTCCAGGCTGACGAAGTAGTGATGAGAAGCCGTGTACACAGACAGACTGAACCGTTGTTCATTAACACCAAGGGTTCGGCTGGAGGCTGGAGAGGAGCTATTGCTATTACAATGGCATAGAAGGACACCTGGTCCGCTAACCTACCTATAGCATGAGACACGTCATACAGAGGTCCTTTGTGGTTTTATATGTCAGACCAGAGTTAACTAGGGTTCCCCACCTGCCGAATCTGGCCTGCGGGTTGTTGCATTCGGCCCTCCAAGGTTTCTGAGCAAAAAAAAAACATTCATATACGTGATTATATAGAAGTGATTTTAATTTTGGGAATCTGCACCAAAGTATTCCCACTCATAATAGAGAGATATACACAGAGTGTACAACACATTAAGGACACCTGCTCTTTCCATGACATAGACGGACCAGGTGAATCCAGGTGAAAGCTATGATCCCTCACTTAAATCAGTGTGGATGAAGGGGAGGAGACGGGTTAAAGAAGGATTTTTTTAAAGCCTTGATACAATTGAGTCACGGATTGTCTATGTGTGCCATTCAGAGGGTGAATGGGCAAGACAACATATTTAAGTGCCTTTGAACGGGGTATGGTAGTAGGTACCAGGCACACCGGTTTGTGTCGAGAACTATGTCACCGCAGGGTTTTTCAGGCTCAACCGTTTCCAGTGTGTATGAAGAATGGTCCATCACCCAAAGGACATCCAGCCAACTTGACACAACTGTGGGAGGCATTGGAGTCAACATGGACCAGCGTCCCTGTGGAACGCTTCCGACACCTGAATCCACGCCCTTACGAACTGTTGTATTAGGACGCTGTTCCTAATGTTTTGTATACTCCGTATATGGGATCGTATTCAAATGGAAGCAAGGTTCGAAATTATTATGTTTTAGTCAAATATTATATATGTTTGGACTTCTTGCGGTCAATTTGCAGTCTACAAATGAGTTGAGTTTGAGTTTATTTTTTATTTTTTACAGGGACAGTGCACATTAATCAACGTTTCAGTAAAAGTGCCGGTTTTAGCCAGCCGGCTAATTTTCAACCGCAGTCCCTGGGCAGGTTATTAAAAACAATTACAATATAGACAATAGCAACATAGAACAAGCAAGACATAGCAACATAGGACAAGCAAGACGTAACATACAGACAGAGCAACATAGAGCAAAAAGCAGCAAGACAAAATTCATAAAAGCAACAAAGTGTTTCCACACCTCACAAGCTACAGACAACAGACAACATGGAAAGCGGCAACACACAGCTAGGGACCATGTTCACAAATCTGATTGACCTTCAGCCATGTCTTCAAGCATTTTGTGAAAGTGTGATATGTGGTGCAGTTATGTGTGTCTGATGGCAGTGTATTCCAGACATGGGAAGCTCTCACAGAGAATGCAGATTTACTAAAGGTGCTTTTCCTTAGGGGAACTATACAGTCACCTCTCATGGCAGACCCAGAAATGATTTGTAATTATGTTCAGGCCCCCCCAACCATCTGCTCAAGACGAAATTGGCCCGTGGCCGAATCTAGTTGATGATCGCTTCTCTAGAGTATTGTACCTGTAGCCTATATGGGTCCTGAACCTCTGTCCTGATCAGGGAAACCCTATTAATGTATGGGTATGTATTCCATTTCCTGTAAGCCACATTCTCTGAGCTGTAGCTGTAACCCTGCTATTTCATACTATACTCAGAGGTCACTGCCACAACAATACAATTTCTCCAACCAACCTTCAACTCTGTATAATGTCTATCCACTGCGACCGACCCTGCAAACTAAAAACTGTATATTGTTCTCGGACAAAGAGACGTACCTTCCTCCAATAAAAAGAGTATTATTTATCAAATCCAAAAGGACATTTCTGTGAAACCTTGACAGTCTTCACTCTGCAAGCCATAGCACTAGCTATTGATATTTAAGGCAAAAACCTTGCAAGTGTTTTTATGGAGGCCTGTAATTATATATATATATAGAGAGAGAGAGAGAGAGCGAGAGAGAAAGAGAGTGACAGAGAGGGAGTGAGAGAAGGGAGAGTGACAGAGAGGGAGTGAGAGAGAAGAAGGGGGAAAGAGGGAGGGAGGGAGAGAGAGAGAGAGAGAGAGAGAGCGAGAGAGAGAGAGAGAGAGAGAGAGAGAGCGAGAGAGAGAGAGACAGAGACAGACAGAGAGAAGAAGGGAGAAGAGGGAGGGAGAGAGAGACAGAGAGAGAGAAAAAGTAGAGAAAGAGAGAGAAAGAGAAAAAAAGGGAGAGCGACAGAGGGAGAAGAAGGGAAAGAGAGGGAGGATGAGAGAGACAGAGATAGGGAGAGAGAGAGAGAGAGAGAAAGAGACAGAGAAAGAGACAGACATAGAGAGAGAGAGAGACAGAGAGACAGAGAAAGAGACAGACATAGAGAGAGAGAGACAGAGATAGGGAGAGAGAGAGACAGAGAGAAAGAGACAGAGACAGACATAGAGAGAGAGAGCCAGGCAGCTACAGACCAAGTCTTTCAGCAGGCATATATCTTCTAATAACAGGTGGTTAGATTGGAGAAGTAAACAGGAAAGAGCTGTTGGACCAGTGCAAGGCATTGGAAATATATGACTCGATCAAAAGAGTGTTGGAGGGCAATGAGAGACTGGAGTGTGAAACTGACAAGCAGGCACACACAGTGGTGTACATACTGTATGTGTTATGCACACACACACACACACACACACACACACACACACACACACACACACGCACACACGCACACACGCACACACGCACACACGCACACACGCACACACTCTTATTCCTGGCACTTCTTAATTGGGAGCTGCTGAAAATGTAACTGTCAAAACTGTCAAAAGGGATACTCCATTTGTTAATATCACATTTCTGGATTGACTGACTCCAACTACTGCTGTTTTGTGTATGTACACACACACACGCACGCGCACACGCACACACATACACACACCCACGCACGCACGCACACACACACACACGCACACACACGCACGCACGCACACACACACACACACACGCGCACACACACACACACACACACACACACAAACGCAATGACTTCCAGTCCTTGACAAGGGGCTCTCAACCTCTTCACAGAGAACACAAAGCAGTCACACATATCTCCTTCTCCTCCACGCACCCACAGAGTAGTGAAACACTAGTGCTGCTAACCTAAACAACGAAGGCTGGGTGGGTCTCTCTC
Source organism: Oncorhynchus masou masou (assembly GCF_036934945.1). NCBI lineage: Eukaryota > Metazoa > Chordata > Actinopteri > Salmoniformes > Salmonidae > Oncorhynchus > Oncorhynchus masou. Next base: position 14,001,204 of record NC_088215.1, read on the forward strand.
TCCTCTCTCTTTCTTTTCCTCCAGCGCCCCCTCTCCCTCTCTCTCTCCCTCAGCTTAGCCACAGTGTGAGCTTTGGGCCACGATGAAAGTTCCCACAAATGGACTGAACTACGTTTATTCATCCTAAATTTAGCTCTCTCTCCTAAGCCCTTGTGCCAAGGCTGTGGGAAACAGCTACATATTTCCCTCTCCATCCCGACCTGAGCGAAGACCCGTGCCGTTCTGTCCTGTGAAGTGCCCGATTGTACGCCAGCGGCACAAAGCAGAAGAACAGCGCCTGTGGCTGACGTGTAGGTGTCTTCCCTATCCCGCCGGTGAAAAACACTCCAATCTGGGTCTCTCTCACTCCAACACCATCCTTAAGTTTGCTGACGACACGACGCCAATGAGGCAGTCTACAGGGAGGAGGGAGGAGGGCAGACACCTGGCAGCGTGGTGCCAGGACAACAACCTCTCCCTCAACGTCAGCAAGACAAAAGGAGCTGATCGTGGACTACGGGAAACGGAGGGCCGAGCACGCCTCCATCCAAATCGATGGGGCTGTAGTGGAGCGGGTCGAGACCTTCAAGTTTCCTCTGTGTCCCACATCGCTAAGGATCCATCATGGTCCGTACACACCCACACAGTTGTGAAGAAGGCACGACAGCTCCTACCCCCAAGCCAAAAGACTAAACAAGACTGCTAAATAGCTAATCAAATAGCTACCCACACTACCTGTATAAACCATTTTCTGCACTAACTCTCTTGCACTGACTCTATGCACACACAGTGGACTCTAGCCACACACTCACACATACTTACACAGACACTCCAACACACACATACACATACACATGCATACTGATGGCACACACACACACACGCACACACACTTTCACAATCACCACATACGCTGCTGCTTCTGTCTATTATCTATCCTGTTGCCTATTCACATTACCCCTACCTATATGTACACTACCGGTCAAAAGTTTTAAAAAACCTGCTCATTTAAGGGTTTTTCTTTATTTTTACTATTTTCTACTTTGTAGAATAATAGTGAAGACATAAAAACTATGAAATACATATGGAATCATGTAGTAACCAAAAAAGTGTTAAACAAATCAAAATAAACAAATCAAAATATATTTTATACTTATGCCAAGAGTGTGCAAAGCTGTCATCAAGACAAAGGGTGGCTATTTGAAGAATCTCAAATATAAAATAGATTTTGATTCGTTTAGCACTTTTTTGGTAACTACATGATTCCATATGTGTTATTTCATAGTTTTGATGTCTTCCCTATTATTCTACAATGTAGAGAGTAGTCAAAATAAAGAAAAACCCTGGAATGAGCAGGTGTTCTAAAACTTTTGACAGGTAGTGTACATAGCTACCTCAATTACCTCGTACCCCTGCACATTGACTCGGTACTGGTACTCCCTGTATATAGTCATGTTTATATATTTATATGTACATATTCTTATTCCATCACTTTAGATTTGTGTGTATTAGGTAGTTGTTGGGGAATTGTTAGATGGCTTGTTAGATATTACTGCACTGTTGGAACTAGAAGCACAAGCATTTCACTACACTCCCATTAACATCTGCTACCCATGTGTATGTGACCACTAAAATTGAATTTGATTTGTTATTTTTACTCATTATTGTTATTCGTTATTTACAGTGATTTTAGTGTCACTATTTCTATTTCCTTTTTTATTTCTTTTTTTAAATCTTTAACTCTGCATTGTTGGACCGGTATGTAAGCATTTCACTGTCAGCCTACACCTGTAGTTTACGAAGCAGGTGACAAATACAATTCGATTTGATCCCTCTCCATCTCGCTCTATCTCCCTATGTCTCTCTCTCTCTCTCTCCCTCCCTCCAACTTTCTCCACTCTGGGCTCATAAAGTAGTCCTTTATTCCTGATCCCCAGACAATGGGAAGCCTTATATCCCCGCCTAGCCTTGCCTAGCGCAGCAGCACAGTACAGAACATCCAAAGAACACCCACGAGGACGAGAGGGCCGAGAGGAACGAGGGAGCTGAGGGCGCTGAAGCCATTCAGCCGTCCATCCTTGGAGATGGCATATCAATAATGCTGTGTGGTCTAGATGTGTTTCAATCAAACAGACCTCGGTCCGAGGGTAAGGGATTCTACTTTTGGGCGACCTTCGTTTTGAAAGCTCTGGCAGAGGGATACTGTATAATTTACTGAGCGGAGTTGAATTTAATATGGGCTGCCTCGGTCCTGGCTACACAGTAGGCTTTTGTGAATGTTTTTCAAAGGGCATAAAATATATCGACTATGCAAGTGGAATTTGACGCCGTAAGTGGAATGCAAGGAAAAATCTGTGAATGTCCATCTGTTTTTTTATCAATACACAATCTCAAATATTCAACTGAGAAAGATTTGTGAAACTTCAGTCCTAGCATTAACATCCCGAAACCTAAAGATTCCGTCAGAAGCCATGGTCAGTCAGAGAGACTTGCGGACAGAGGAAAAGGGAGGAATGTGGAGAGGAATACAGAACGGAGGAGAGCCTCATAAAAACATCAGTCAGTCTGTTAGTTCCCTCCTTCAGAAGGGTTTTTATAAAATACCAGCCTTGTGCCAGACTGAAGGACACAGGCCCATAAATACCAGCCTTGTGCCAGACTGAAGGACACAGGCCCATAAATACCAGCCTTGTGCCAGACTGAAGGACACAGGCCCATAAATACCAGCCTTGTGCCAGACTGAAGGACACAGGCCCATAAATACCAGCCTTGTGCCAGACTGAAGGACACAGGCCCATAAATACCAGCCTTGTGCCAGACTGAAGGACACAGGCCCATAAATACCAGCCTTGTGCCAGACTGAAGGACACAGGCCCATAAATACCAGCCTTGTGCCAGACTGAAGGACACAGGCCCATAAATACCAGCCTTGTGCCAGACTGAAGGACACAGGCCCATAAATACCAGCCTTGTGCCAGACTGAAGGACACAGGCCCATAAATACCAGCCTTGTGCCAGACTGAAGGACACAGGCCCATTCACAGATGCCTCAGAGGTTCCTCTAATGACAGGGGCTACTCATCATTTGGGAAGGGACTTTGTCCGAACTGGGAAAAAGTCCACGTACTAATCACAACCTAAACTAAAACTTGCGAGTTTTGATATGTTGAAGATATATGTCGGATTAAAGGGGTTTTCAGTGTCACTATTACTATAAAGCTGGTATAAGAGGCAATAGATGCTCCCATCAATGTATTTGGCCTTCCCAGTGCCCATGGGCAAACTTAGTTCCTGTTCCAACTGGTTTCCTTTCAGACGCCTGGAAACAGAGTAGTTGACTAACTGGTCATAACTGGAATCAACAGGATGGGGGAAGGTACAGAAATTAGTTTGAGAGCAATGGAAGGTACAATTTCCCACAGACGAGAGGGGACTTATTTACACATGTTAAGTAGTTAGAAGTGTTTTACTCTATATATATCAAGTCAAGCTGAGGTAAGTATGAAGTGCGGAAGTGAATGTGTTTTTTCTGGAAAAAAAGTATTTTCTTCCTCTTGGAACTAATTGTGTCATTTCATTCACTCACCCCACAACAGTCCCTCTTTCTTTCTTTCCACCTAATCTCATCCCTCTCTTTCCACCTAATCTCATCCCTCTCTTTCCATCCAATCTCATCCCTCTCTTTCCATCCCGTGCCCTGTTGTTAGATAGGGCCTGTCCACGTCTCAGGTGAAGTGAGAGAAAAAATCAATCTTTCAATTCTGGACTCACATAACCCAAACTGAACTACTGAAAAGGAACGTTAGAGAAAAGACAGACAAAGAAGAAGATAGAGAGAGAAATAAATAAAGAGAGAGAGATGGGGAGAGAGAGAGAGAGAGCGAGAGAGAGAGAGAGAGAGAGGGGTAACTTCCACAAATATGTGAACGATCTGATAGACAAGGCAAGGGCCTTCTATGCCATCGAAAGGAACAGAAAATTTGACATACCAATTAGGATCTGGCAAAAAATACTTGATACAATTACAGAACCCATTGCCCTTTATGGTTGTGAGGTCTGGGGTCCGCTCACCAACCAAGAATTCACAAAATGGGAAAAACACCAAATTGAGACTGCATGCTGAACTCTGCAAAAATATCCTGTGTGTGCAACGTAAAGCACCAAATAATGCATGCAGAGCAGAATTAGGCCGATACATGCTCATTTTCAAAATCCAGTAAAGAGCTGTTAAATTCTACAACCACTTAAAATGAAGCGGCTTTGTTCACACAAACAGACCCCACAGAGCCCCAGGACAGCAACACAATTAGACCCAAACAAATCATGAGAAAACAAAAAGATAATTAGTTGACACATTGGAAAGAATTAACAAAAAAACAGAGCAAACTAGAATGTTATTTGGCCCTAAACATAGAGTACGTAGTGGCAGAATACCTGACCACTATGACTGACCCAAAATTAAGGAAAGCTTTGTGACTATGTACAGACTAAGTGAATGTAGCCTTGCTATTGAGAAAGGCCACTGTAGGTAGACCTGGCTCTCAAGAGAAGACAGACTATGTGCACACTGCCCACAAAATGAGGTGGAAACTGAGCTGCACTTCCTAACCTCCTGCCCAATGTATGACCATATGACCGCAAAGATTTTTTTTAAATCCAATTTTGATAAACTCCCATATCTATTGGGTGAAATACCACACTGTGCCATCACAACAGCAATATTTCTGAATTATTTCCCCAAGAAAAGGGCAACCAGTGAAGAACAAACACCATTGTAAATACAACCCATATTTAAGTTGATTTATTTTCCCTTTTGTAAGTTTTGTGAGTGTAATGTTAACTATTAATTTTTTATTGTTTATTTCACTTTTGTTTATTATCTATTTAATTTGCTTTGGCAATGTAAACATATGTTTACATGCCAATAAACCCCCTAAATTGAGAGAGAGAGAGAGAGAGCAATAAATAAAAGAGAAAGAATGCGAGAGAGCGAGTGAGAGAAAGCGTGAGAGAGAGCGAGAGAGATAAATAAAAGAGAAAAAATGCGAGAGAGAGAGAGAGAGAGAGCGAGAGATAAATAAAAGAGAAAGAAAGACAGGGATGAGAGGGGAGGTGAGAGAATTAAAGAAAGAGAGAGAGAGAGAC